>NW_004949100.1:16204496-16204948 GCF_000317375.1 Microtus ochrogaster | reverse complement strand
ATGTTCATGAGTGAGATTGGCCTGTAATTCTCTTTCTTGGTTGAGTCATTGTTTGGTTTTCGTATCAGAGTAACTGTAGCTTCATAAAAGGAATTTGGCAATGACTCTTCTGTTTCTATATTATGAAATACATTAAGGAGTATAGGTATTAGGTCTTCTTCGAAGTTCTGGTAGAATTCTGCATTGAAACCATCTGGTCCTGGGCTTTTTTCTGGTAGGGAGGTTTTTGAAAACAGCTTCTAATTGTTTGCGACTAACAGGTCTATTTAGATTGTTCACCTGGTCCTGGGTTAACTTTGGTATATGGTATTTATCTAAAAAAGTGTCCATTTCTTTTACATTTTCCAGTTTAGTGGCATATAGGCTTTTGTAGTAAGATCTAGTGATTATCTGAATTTCCTCTGTGTCTGTGGTTATGTCCCCCTTTTCATTTCTGATCTTATTAATTTGCA
>NW_004949100.1:16197888-16203608 GCF_000317375.1 Microtus ochrogaster | reverse complement strand
TGCTTGATAAGCCTTTTCCCAGCCCTTTACTCTGAGTAGGTGCCTGTCTTTGTGGTTGAGGTGTGTTTCTTGTAAACAGCAGAATATTGGATCCTGTTTCTGTATCCAATCTCTTAACCTGTGCCTTTTTATAGGTGAGTTGAGTCCATTGACATTAAGTGATATTAATGACCAATGGTTGTTACCTCCGGTCACTTTTTTAGTAGTAGAGTTTGTGTGTTTCCCTTCTTTGAGTTGTGCTGGTGAAGGGTCTCTAGATGTCTGAGTTATTGTGGTCATTTTTGGACAAGGGCAAAAATAAGCCCCTTTCTTCACCAAAATGTTCCAAGAATAATGTCTAGACAACATACTAAAATTCTTCCCTGAAAATGCCTGAGTGATTCCACATTTTATCCAATCTCATTCAGCACCACCGTCTTCCATGTTCCTACTAGTTAGCCCCGTTAAACTGCACTTAAAACATTTAATTGCTTTTCTAATCTACACTCCCCAAGTTTGTATTATTCCAAACCAATGCATAGCCAGGCCTATCACAACAATACCCCAGTCACTGGCACCAATTTCTATCTTAGGGTTTCTATTGCTGTGAAGAGATACTATGACCATGGCAATTCTTATAAAGAAAACATTAAATTATAGTGGCTTACTTAAAATTTCAGAGGTTCAGTCCATTATCATCATGGGAAGGAGCATGGGCTATGCAGCCAGGCATGGTGCTGGAAAAATAACCATTGTCCTACATCTTGCAGACAACAGGAAGTCAACTATTTGTCACACTGAGTGAGGCTTGAGCAAAAGAGACCTCAAAGCTCACCCTTACAGTGATACACTTTCTCCAACAAGGCCACACTTCCTCCAACAAGGCCATACCACCTGTAGTACCACTCCCTTTGGGGGCCATTTTCTTTCAAACTACCACAATGAATGTCATGGGGGTACCAACTGCTTTCTGACTGGATTTAAGATCCATTCCACAGGAGCACCCATGTCTGGAACCCTAAACTCCCTAGTAGAGAGTCTACAAAGGAAGAAAAGAGAAAGAAAAAAAAACCACCCATTTGTGCAATTCAAATATATTAGTAAAAATACTTAAAATGTAACTTTTCAATGGCCCACTTTTTACTTTTTTATTCTATTTTTTTATTCTTTCTTCCCTTTTCTTTGTGCAGATCAAAGCCATTGTTATTTTTCTCAGTGTTTACAATCACTAGATTTGTTCAACAAGACCATGATAGGGATACCTACAGAAACTGCTGATCTGAACTTGTAAGAGCTCACTGACTGCAAACTGACAGCTGGGGAACCAGCCTAGGACCAAACTAAGCCCTCTGAATGTAGGTGACAGTGTGTGACTTGGGCAGTTTGTGGGGACACTGACAGTGGAACCAGTTTTTATCCCTAGTGCATGATCTGGCTTTTTGGAGCCCACTCCCTATGGAGGGATACCTTGCTCAGCCTAGTTACAGGGGGGAGGGCCTTGGTCCTGCCTCAAGTGATGTGACAGACTGTGTTGACTCCCTTTGGGAGGCCTCACCCTCTCTGAGGAGTGGATAGGGGATGGGGTCAGGGGAAGGTGGAGGGAGCAGAAGGAGGCGAGAAAGTCAATGGCCCACTTTTTATATTCAAAGTTATATTCACTTCTAGTGGTATCTGCAACCTCTGACAGTGACATAAGAATAGGAGGCAATAATATGTTTCTCTGATGTATGTTCGTTTCCATGGAGTTTTCAGTTAGAGTTCATAACATTGATCTGATTTGACCATATAAATTCAAACTTTCCTCACTCATGGATTCCTAAGCCAGTCTTAAAGTTCATAATGATGATGTAATAGATTAAGCTCCAGGCAAGGGTATAGCCAGGGCACTGGAGGAGTTGACCAAGAGGCAATACAGACCTGTTTTACCTAAACCCCACTCATACTGTAAGTTCTGAGAACATACCCTGTGCAGTTGTGCACTGAAGAAGAAGCCCCGTTCTAAGGGCTAAATATTCCTAGACAAATGGAAAACTAACCAGTCGTTATACTTTTACATCTATCTCTACAAATTGTAGAAGTCAACAGACCCTGGACCAAGTCCCCAAAATTGCCAAGGCAAACCTTAAGTGCAGGAATCCTAGGTAGCTCTACATGCTGTCCTCATTCCGGCCATAGAGCGATAGAACCTTCCAGTCCCTATGACTCCAGCTTGCCAGTTGAATTCAGGATAAATCAAAGAACTTGCTCATGAAAAAAAAAAAACTGTTGGCTCCTTCCTCATGACTTATGAGAAAGGGCAGAGCCTGTAGCCACTGTTTCTGTGGGACAGAAGCTCCCTAAAACATCCACGCCAGGCCCTATTTTTTACTGTCTGTCAAGGTAACTAATCTTGCTCCTGGTTCTCCTCGCCACCTAATTTTCAAATGCCTTCTTTTTTTTTCTGTAATTCATAAATCCTCACTTTCATGTGAGGCATCTCTCTGATACTTTATCAAATGCCTTTTGAAAACCTCTGCAGAAAATATAACCCATGTCCTGGATTCCTTTCTTTCAGCGGCTTCGTCAGTAATGGAATCAATTTGAGGAGGTGGAGGATTCTCAGATACATTTCGTCTCCCTTTGAGAATCTCAAAACTCTTAAAAAGAACTCTGTAATTTTCCTTCATGGTGGATTTTCCAGGAAAGAAACAGATAAGTTCTGGATTCTTCCTACTGTGTAAACCTGTTTCTCAAACTTTAGAAGAGATACTATCATAAGTCATCCTGTGTTACAAGTAGTTTAGAATCATGCATTGCCCATATAATTAAAGCAAGAAGCCAGAAAGAAAACACCGAAGCCAGGCCTGGCAACATGAGCTTGTATTTTCCAGTCACTAGGAGGCTGAGGCAGAAGGATCACAAGTTCAAGGTCTGCCTGTCCTATAGAGAACTTTCATGATTGACTAGGTAAAAAGGGTCAAAAGAAAAAAATTAAAGGATACATGAATACAGCTCAGTGGAAGGGTCCTTCTCTATGATGTGCAAGGTCCTTGGATGAACCCCAGTAGTACAAACAAGGGAAAGAAAGTGTATGTGAGGGTTTAGCTTAATTAAAAGAGTGCTTAACTAGCTTGCAGTATCTCTCTTAGACAAACAGTCACCCACTCCATTCTTCTCTCCCAGGCCCTGGCCACCCCCTTCACAGAAACAATTGGGAATTTAAACTTCAGAGTTGCTAAGGGATGTGAATGGAGACTTCCAGGTAGTTTCAAAAATCAAGAACAGCTAGTGAGTCCTCTTGATTCATAGAATCCTGGAACTACTGAGTTTACTAAGTATTTTTGTTAATGTGATATATGTAACCTACCTACTAGGCTCATTCAGTTCTACAGAAAGCTCACTGAGTACTAAATGGGCACTGGTGTAGGGATGAAGTTTTGGAGATACAAAGTCCCTGCTGTCTAGAAGATGCCGTGTTCTCCTTGCCACCATTTAGGCATCACGTATGCAAGATTCCTGTCTTACCTTTGCCTCAGAATAGCTACCATGGCCAGAAAATATAGCCTGTTTGTCCCAGAGGAAGAACCAGGCTAAAAGAGGCCAGTCTATTCCTTGGTGAAAAGTGTGATTAGCAAGAATTTTGTTTGTCCTACCTCAGTTGTTACCGGTGTTACTCAACTTCGCTTGTTGCTTGGCAATTTGCAGTGTAACCCACTCCTCCAACAACCACATAAGGAGAATGTACAAGCTCCGTGCTCTACAAGATCTTTGTTTCCAAACATCTCTGCATTGGAGTCACTAAGTAAGATGAGAAACTTGTCTGTGCATCTCACTCTGAAGAGCCAGTGTGAGTTTAATTTAAATTGTTACATCTTTAAGGAATGTACAAGTCACACAAGACAGCCAGCCAGTGTTCCCAGCACGCAGTAGACTGAGGCAAAAGGATGGCCATTATTTCAAGGCAAGTTGGCTACACTATGAGTTCTAGGCCATCCTGGCTTTTAGATCACACACACGAGAGAGAGAGAGAGAGAGAGAGAGAGAGAGAGAGAGAGAGAGAGAGAGAGAGAGAGAGAGAGAGAGAGAGAGAACTACTCACCTGCTGCTGATGAAACACAAAGCTACCTTTTTTAAAAAGCCAGTCTTTAAAAATAGCTTTTACTAAAGCCTTGTGTGAGCTGAATAAGAACATCTGACAAGAGCACAGTGATTCGGGGGCCAATTTCCTTTAAATACCTCTGCTATAAGATACTGAACCCTTTTGATATTTAGAAGTTTCGGGACTCTGTCCTGAAAAAAAAAAAGCTGCATAAATGAAGGATTTCTCACAAAGAAGCTGGGGCTAATATCTCGCTGATCATGGTTCCTCTGTGACTCTCGGTTCCAACTGATTGGGCCTTCTCAGCAAGCTCACAGTCACAACGACGGCTATTCAAAGTGCCTCTGCTTCGAGCTGTCTGCGCTTCTGTTATTAAAGCCCCATTGTTAGAGCTTTATAATTTAGCTGTAAAAATCAGTGTGAGATAAATCTCAAGCTACCAGCTGAGGAGAACATTTTTTTAAGTCATTTAGACGGCATTTTTCAGACACTGGGGGATTTGGAACTCTGGGGGCTGGCGATAATAGAAAATAATACTTCATCCCCTCTCCATTTTCTGCTTAACCCCATGTCCAGAAGAAAAAGGTTATATTTCCGAGTAGCGATTTCACTCTATGAAAAATATTTTCTGTTTAAACCTCTCACTTTCTCTCTAGAAGATAAATTAGTCATTTAGAACATTTAACGCAGATATCAGGAAATAAGTCAACTTTGCCAGGCTATTGCTCATGGGTTTCCCTTAGGAAAACTAAAAGAAGTAGAAGGCAATTAAGATCTATGCTAGTGTTCCCTAAAATGTGGCCCATGAAGCATATCCCGACCACCAGGAGGCCATCCTCACCTTGAGAATGGATTCTTTGGAATAAAATGAGAGTTAAGCAATTTCCCAGACAGCCCCCGTGCTCAATTGAGCTGGTACCATGCATATCCTAAGTCAGCCTCACACATCAGGAGAACTTTAGTCAAGCCGAGCACTTTTGTTCCATCCAGGAGATGAATTTTAATAAAGCCCTTGACTACATCAAGGACACTGTGTTTTGAAAATGTAACCAAAGAAACTTGTCTGGGAGCCCTTTACTTTTGCTTAACTCGGGGAGGAGGTATCCCCCATGTCAAAGATGCCTAATGCATTTAACATAATTATATCTCCTTTTAGCTATCAAGAAAAAAATCTAAAACATGTGGAGATGATATGTAAATGTTTGTTTTTAAGATGCAAAAATTTAAGGAGAATTGATTGACATGTAACTAAAGGTAGCAAGGATGATGAGAAAAGTGGAAGGGAATAGAGGCTTGCAGAGAAGATGAGAGCCTGGCAGGCATATTAATCTCTGAGGGACTGAGGTATTCAGTCAGAAAGGGCCTGACCCTGGGTTCAAACCAGAGAAAAGAATATGACCCAGGGGGAAAACTGGAGAAGCAGAGGGTAAGTTCAGGAGCAGTCGTCCACCCCAGACAGCTCCATAGAGAATTGTCTCATCTTAGAGCAGGAATTAAAGGTGATTCTTTCTAAGCATCTGTCTCAGTCATATGGGCAGAAAACAAATTTTTAGTTATTAAGACCCAGATTTATGTGCAAAGAAAGAAAGAAGAAAAGAAAGAAAGAAAGAAAGAAAGAAAGAAAGAAAGAAAGAAAGAAAGAAAGAAAGGAGAGAAAGAAAGA
>NW_004949100.1:16180706-16197788 GCF_000317375.1 Microtus ochrogaster | reverse complement strand
GAAAGAAAGAAAGAAAGAAAGAAAGAAAGAAAGAAAGAAAGAAAGAAAGAAAGAAAGGAAAGAAAGAAAGAAAGAAAGGAGAGAAAGAAAGAAAGGAGAAAAAGTAGGAGAAAGGAAGGAAGATACCAAGCAATTGAATGCACCTGCACACAGAAATGGCTGAATGCATAAAAGAAAATGGTCGATCACACACACCAAACAAGACTGAAATCCAAGGTAAGGGGGGGGGGGACTGGAAAAGGAAAGAATTAACAACATATATTATTATTCCCGCTTTTTATTTGTACCTTCCTGTCCACAAGAATCTCAGACCTCATTCATTATACCTGAGATTGGAAGTTACAGCCCCTAATTGTGAGTTCTGCTTACGTACCCTGATTGTTTTAAGATATCTTAACTGTCTATTAATGTGTAAAACCCTGGCATTGGTTTCTCGCAGACTCCTTTCTTCCTCTCTCGCAACCGAATCTCTTACGTGTTAAAGATTTTTACATAAGCAATAAGTGTCCCCTTTCTCCGTTGTTAACACCAGAACCTAGTTCAGTTTGTATCACTTATAGACTTCTATCGTTACCTGCATTCCACTCTGCAAAACTCAGTAAGGCTAACCTTCTAAACGGTCCATGTCAGTCACCATTCCATCACCCACTACTGTCAATCCAATTCTGCTGATGACCCAACTGAGCTCTTAAGGAATTCAGCAAAATATTTCCATCTGCTTCATTTATCCCTAGTTCAGTCAATCTCAGGTAGATGCAACGTGCAGGTTGGATATCTGCTCTTCAGCCTAGCCCAGCTCCACTGTGTTGGTCCAGCCCCTCCACCATGTTGCAGTTCCCTTTTTCATTTCTCATCTCTGATCTTATTTGTCTAATAACATGCACGCGCGCACACACACACACACACACACACACACACACACATACTTATGCTCAAGCAAACAATCCCAACTAAATTCAGTGGATCCAAAGTTTAAAAAAAAAGCCATTAAAATAGAATGGGGGCTTGTTGAGGAAAAGAAGGGTTTAGCAAAATGGCAAGTGATATGGAAGAGTTCCAGGGATGAAGATATCCAAAATTCAGTATATGCATGTATAAAATTATCAAAGAGTTAAAAACAAGGTAATAACTAATGTGCATGCTCCTTCTCTCTAATCTTGTTATTTCTCGTTTCCCTTTTCTGACCTCATGTTAGTGAGTCTTTCTGACCCAGCTTCCATCCCTTTCCTTCTCCAAGATCTCGGGCATCTCAACACATTTAGTTTTTCCCTAACCCAGCCATGCTATTTTTCTTTCTGTACCCTACTCTTCTGTTTTACACTTTTCTACCTTGACCCCGCTAAGTATGAGTATTTTATAAGTCGATGTGAGAAGCCTGATCTCTGACTTCCCTGAGGCTACCCCATTGGGAAGTCTTTTTGCAGCCAAGCTGTGCTGACAAGGCATTTCCAATTCAACTCCTTGTTCAACAGAGAAACATGAAAGTGGAGACATGCCAGAGGCTTGATATCCTCTTTACTGTGCTATAGATTCCCGGCTTCGCTCTTCTGCTTTCTGTTCTATTCGTATTTTATTGCCTGTAGTGGGGTTGGAAAAGACCTCTGAGGATACTCTGATTTTTACTAAAATCCCCTGTCCATTTCTATAATATACTTTGGATAAATGTAGAAAATAATGAGAAAGCATTACTCACAAGCTCTAAATAGACTCTAAGGATGATAAGATATCACCTATGCATGTTCATTACAGCAATAAAAATGCCTTTGCAACAATTAGCAAGTGTAACATTATTCTTGGAGATACCCTTTGGATTAGTATTCTGTAACAACATCCCCTCCAGGAAATTCACAAATCAAATACTATTGAATCAACCAGTAAGGACCCCAAATGTGCAATAAGAACAATCTTAATAGGTTATCAGGAGAGGGATGATGATTAAGTGGTTCAGAATATTCTCTAAAGGTCCAATTTCCTTAATATAGATTTTTTTAAAAAAAACTGCTTTATTGGGATAGTATCTCAACATGAGTCCCTCTTTTCTTTTCATTCTTGCCCACCTATGTTTTCTCCCATGCCTGATATTACAGAGAAAGTCTTCTGAGTTTAGTTTGTGTACTTAACATTGCAAAAACAATGACTGTGTGCTTCAAATTAAACAGCAACCCTTGGAGACTCACCAACAGTATTTACCTCACAGTTGAGATCACTAATTAAACTTCAAATTCTGGATCATCTTCTATTGCTTGGAAATCCTCCAGTTGATCCAGACCATCTGTACACATTTGCTTCAAGGTCTTCCTCATTCATTACGCACAATAATTTATGACACCTTTGTATTCTACAGACAAAGTGTAAAGTGGCAAGAGGATCCACTCCCTGTGTGTTCTACCTTCACCTTCTTATGATGCAGGAAGAATGCCTTCACTAATTATAGCCCTGAGTCTTGAGCTTCCAAACAGTAGGAATTGTGGATCAACAGCCCCTTTAAATATCAGTATGGCAATTTCTCAGAAAATTAGGAAAAAACCTACCTCAAGATCCAGCAATAGCACTTTTGGGTATATACTCAAAGGATGCTCATTCATTCCACAAGGATATGTGCTCAACTATGTTTATAGCAGCATTGTTTGTCATAGCCAGAACCTGGAAACAACCTAAATGTCCCTCAACCAAAGAAAATGTGGTACATTTACACAATGGAGTACTACACAGCATAAAAAATAATGACATCTTGAAATTTGTGGGAAAATGGATGGATCTAGAAAACATCATACTGAGTGAGGTAACACAGACCCTGAAAGACAAATATCATATTACTCACTCATAAGTGGCTTTTAGACATAAAGCAAAGAAAACCAGCCTACAATTCACAAGTCCAGAGAACCTAGGTGACAATGAGGACCATAAGAGAGACATACACGGATCTAATCTACATAGGAAATAGAAAAAGACAAGATCTCCTGAGTAAATTGGGAATGTGGGGAACATGGGAAAGGATTGAAGAGGAGGGTAGAGGAAGGGAGAGGAGTGAAGAAAAAATATATAGCTCAATGAAAACAATAAAAAACAAAATAAAATAAATCAAAGGAGTGCTTACCTGGTTGGGAGGGTAGAAGACAGAGAACACAGCTAAGTCAAGGCAAAGTTAGATAGAAATGTAAGTAGACAAAGCAAGCTGATGCTAAGTCAAAGGAAATCTAGTTAATGTTAATGGGAAAAGCATTTCGCAGATAAGAAAGGACACGGGGATAAGTCTGGTGGTGTGTGCCAATAGTCCTAGTGCTTAGTAGGCAGAGGAAGGAGAATTACTACAAACAAGTTCAAGGTCAGCCTGTTCTAGTATCCAGTTCCAGGCTACATAACTAAATCCTGCTTTGACAAAACAAAACTAAAAGAAAAAAAAGTTAGAAAAAAAAGAATTGTGTATTAAATAAATTTCTGTCCCTGATAAATTATCTGATTTAAGGTATTCTTTGCAACAGCAGAAAACACTTAAACACATCCCATTGGCTTAGATTTCCTGAGTTATTGAATGAGTTTCTCAAGTCTTTCTCTCCCCACCTCCAGTCTACATCTTCCTGACCAATGTTACTCCCAAGGTAATATGTTGAAATTCTTTACCTCCCCTCCTATCTGGATCTGTTTCCTTTCTGTTTCCCACTAAAAAATAGCATGCTTCTAAGAGATACTACTAGAAATGTACCAAAATAAAATATAATAAAACAAAGACTATGATGTCAATTTGGACAGGACAAACCAACAGAAGGAAAAGAGCCCAAGAGAAGGCACAAGAATCAGAGACCCAGTAGTTCACACACTCAGGAAAACAAAGAAAAGAAAGAAAAAGAAAAGAAGAAAACAAAAAGAAAGAAACAGAAAACCACTGAACCTGAAGCCATAATCTATACACAGAAGGCCTGGTGCAGCACCATGCAGACTCCATGCATGCTACTTTAATCTCTGAGAGTTCATATGATCTTTGCTCTTGTTGGCTCAGAGAGCCTCATTTTCTTAATGTCCTCCATCCTCTTTGGCTCTTTCCATCTTTCTATCTCCTCTTCCACAGGTCCCAGGAACTCTGAGGAGAGGGATTTGCTGAAGATATCCCATTCACGCATGCATGCTTCAAGGTCTCCCACTCTCTGCACAGTATCTGGTTGTGGGTCTCTGTGTTAGATGCCATCTGCTGCAGGAGGAGTAAGGTACAGATATAAGTATAGAATGTCAATACAAGTAATTTTATCACCTAATTTTTGTCTTACTTTTAGTTTGTCTTTTTTCTTTTTTAGAACAGTGGTGTTTAATTTTACCTAAGATCCCCGGGCTATCTAGTCTCTGATTCTTGCTCACCCACACAGCATTAGGTATAGGTCCCATCTTCTGGAATGAACCTTAAGTCAAATCAGTTATTGGTTGGTTACTCCCACCGGCTTTGGGTCAACACTGCCCTAGCATATACTGAAGCAGACCACCATTGTAGATCAAAGGGTTTGCAGCTGGCTTGGTGTCTACATTTCTCTTTTGATAGCATGCAGAGTACCTTCCTGTACCTAAGATGTTAGAACATATGGAGTGAAGGCTCTATGTTGGCACCAGCTCTACTTCTCTATGTTTAGTGAGTCGTGCAAGTGTTGTCATCAGCAATGGGGTCTTGCTGTCGGTTTATAAAGAGCAACCTTTAGTCTTGGCAACAACCAGAGTTGTTTGAGGATTCCCATGGGACCTCTTTATCCAACAACTCAATTAGATGTAACCCAATGCTGAGACTGGAAGCTTCCTTTGGTGACAAGAGATGGCCAGTTGGAACTCTGTCTCCCCTGTTTGCAATTTCTTTTAGATTGTCTTCATATATGTATATATTTCAGGAAGCTTCTTCTGTATTAGGTTTTCATACCATCCCTCAAATTGTCCTTAATTGTCACTGCTTATCCCCATATGCCCCATCATGCCCCTCTTTTCTCCCCTTCCCCACTTGATCCTCCATTCCAGCCTCCCCATCTATCCATAAGTATCTATTCTATCTCCTTTCCTAATGAGATGTATCTGTTCCTTCTAGTCCTTTTCTCTATGCCTAAGCTCTGTGGGTCTAAAGATTGTAGCTATGTTATCATTGATTTAACAACTAATAATCACATATAAGCAAATACATATCATATCTGTGTTTTGGGGTCTGGGATACCTCATTTGGAATGTTTTTTTTTTCCAATTTCATTCATTTGACAGAAATAGTTCAATAGATTTGTGAAATTTTCATCTATTCTGATGCACACTAGTTTCCTCCATGGTCTTGCTCAGTCCTTGACTGTCTCCAAAGAAGGCCAGACTACGTCTTCCCCCTTTCCCTTGTGTTCAGAGTCTCCCGTCCTCTCTCACCTCATCACAGCCCCCATTTGGTGTCTGTATCTAATTTTGCATCCCAATTTTTGACTGTATTCAACACCTAAATAATACTCCCTTTGCTTTCATTTTGACCTCATTTCTGATTTTTGATTCACAGCAGACAGAAAAATGGCATCAAAGATGTCCTCATCTTAATCTCTGCAACATGAGAATGTTCCCTTATATGGAAAAGAATTTTGCAGATGTAATTGAGTGAATGACCTTGAGTTCGGGGGATGACCTTGAATTTCCACAGTGGCACGATCTGTAGTTTAGAAAGAGTAGTACAAAGATTCCTTGGGCTCAGAAGAACCAAACGAACGAGAATCAAATTCTAAATATTGGGAAGAGCAAAAGATCTAATTGAGGAAAAGAGTGGCTCGAGCATGGTGAAAGAAATGACGAGCTGTGAATAGCTCAAAAGTACAGATGAATTACAGAGAAACTGATTATGTCACTCTCTGGGAATGATGCCCGCGGAAAGATCAGCACTGAGAAAAAGTGCACACTCACTGGCAATATTTCCTTCTCTTGACCCCCACCCAACCCCCCAAAAATCTAATCTATTTTAATGTCCAAAAGAGATGTGTGAAAATTTCAAAGACCATATCGCAGAAGTTATTTCTGCCCCGAGGGAGAGAAGCCTTATGTAAATACTGTTTGCTACTGCAGTTCAGGGGAAACATCGTTTGTTTGACATCGTGAAGACTGGACATTAGGAAACAGTGGGTTTGTCACAGCCATGGCGACAAGGGTCTCCATCCTGCTGATAGACTGTAAAGGCTACAACACACGTGACCAGCACAGCAAGGCCATGCAGGTCCTCCTGGAAGCCTGGAAACCTAATCTAGCCTCACAAAAGCAGACTTACTGGACAGTTCTGCTCCTTGCTCTGTTTTCAATCATTGCCCATCATTTGTCCCTAGCATCAGCCTTAATTATCTCATGTACTTTTGATTGCCAGCTGCAGCCACCACATACCACAAAGTCCCAACTGCAGCCTTCCCACTCTGGAGTTTGCCTCTGATCTGAATCCTGTGTGTTTGGTACTCCTGCTTCATATGATAAACTGTCAGCATCTCTCCCTGAGTATAGAGCCTAAGAGAAGATAAAAATCAGCCAAGAAACACTTTATCTGTCCTGAACAGATGGGGGGAAGCAAAGCTTTGTCAATTTCCCTGGCATGATTTAATCAGATGTCTTTGAGTGTATTGAAGAGACTAAAGTCCGCTTAATAAACATGTCTTGCTTAAAAAAAATAAAAAAAATTTAAAAAACTCTTTGTAATAGCTCAATATTTGTTTCCTTTTCTTCCCTGCACTCTTTTTTTTTCCTTCATGCCTTTGAAAGGCTCCATTTGAAGCAGGATGGCTGAACTTTCCCTGCGCAGTGTGTGCGCACAGATGAGAAGAGAAGCCGCTATTGTGAGCAGCTCTTCTTTTTGGCCTGTGAGATAAGGCTCTGCAGAAAGCTGCCACGCTGCCCTGAAACTTAAGAAGACATGCAGCCCAGAAGCGCCTGGTGCTGGGCTTTCAGACATGCTCTTATATTATTTATATTAAGACTCAAAAATGCAAAAAGGATCTTCGTTCTATGGGAGGAAATAAGGGGACTAGACACCGTGAACAAACAGCTTGAAAGAAAATAGACACAGCCTTCTTCCAAGAGAACTCTGCCAAGGGGAGAATTTAAGCCCAGAAAATGATCATTTGTACAGTTTGCTTTCATTGTCTTTCAAAAACTATCACTCCAAGTCTTTTAAAAAGAGCATCGCTAGAACTTTCTGGAAAATTATATGAATCACGGACTGAGACTGATGATTCCCATCAGTCATTCAATAAAGTATGTGGCCTTCCAAACTGGAAGCTACCTAGATGATACACAGGAATATATCCAGAAACACCAGCATCCATCTGTCAACTGCCTGTGACTGGTATATGCCACGGTGGAGCTTCTGAAAGATTCTTAGAAAAATACTACTTGAGCCAGTGAGATAGCTCAGTGGGTAAAATGAGGACTTCCGTGCCTGATAACTTGAGTTCAATCCTCACGGTGGAAGGAGAGAAGCAGTATAGTAAGATCTGCTCTGACCTCCACACATGTGCCATGGCACAGGTACACACACACACACACACACACACACACACACATACACACACACTCGTTTGCCACACTAACTGAAGAAAGGTAATCTAAAATTCAAACATTTCTTGCAAAGACAATGTTACCCTGCCAAGTAGATGGCTGAGGATCAGACAGTGTAGAAGAACCTGGTACCTGGGACCCTGGTTAGTTCCCTGGCTAGACTCTTTCACGCCCGAGTCTGCTATGTATAAAACAGAAACAATCCAGTAAACTCAATATTTTTAAATATCGAGCAAAAGGCCTGGTGCGTATTTACTTTCTCTGCACATGGACCATGGGTGTTTGTGACATGCTCATCCTCAACATTCTCTTGAGGTCCTCAAAGCTTCTTTGACTCAGTTGTCTAAAACAATTTCTAAGTAACTCAACTCAAATGATCTGAATAATTCATTTTTTCCACTTTTTCCTTCGATTTATATAATGCCTTTTGACATATTTTATATCAGTTCACAAATCATATTCTAAAACAACATTCCTTGGGACATGACAAATTTATGAGCTACTATCCTGAGCCAAAATGACTCCCGCACCAAGAGCTTGACGGTAATTGACGCTGCCCATCCTTTTAGAACCTCTTTCCGGTCATCTGTGAATCTTGCATAGGATAATTGAAGCTGATGATCGTTTGCATTCATAAAACCCGCCTGCTAGAAAGTATCACCTTGGTCTATGCACACTGATTGATAAGTGTGAGTAGATTTGCACTGTAAAGATCCCAGTGCCTGAGCTCACCCCACCTTCCTGTCTTTCTGCGCTGTAAGGGCTCTGGGAGTAGACTGCCCTCTGCTCAGTAACCCTTGGAACAGAGGTATAATGATTCATGGTAGTTTCCCATGAGCCTTAAGCAGGGTTTAGATGGGGAATGTCAAAAAACCTGTCTGATGAAAGTCAAGGTTTTGGATGGTCTCTCATCTCTGTCTTGAGCATGGAGGGGTGCCCTAGAGAGATCATGTGACTCACAGTCGAGGAGTATCAGGAAAGCACACTAAGTAGACAGAAAAGAGGGATAGGAACTTAGATCTGGAATGTCTTTCTAGTAGCAGAACTCAGTACTTTTTCTCTTCTCAGGTGCTTCATCCATAAGTCCAGTTATTCGCATCAGCTGTTTTCTTTCCTACAGCCAAATTTACCCCTAAGATAATGAAAATAATGCCAGATTCAAGACTATGTCTGGTCACCCTGATAATACTATTCATTCACTGCAGAGTCGTTTGATGTAAGTTCACAGAACAACTGGCCAATGAATTAATTGTATCCCTAAAAACAACATTTTCCAAAAGAAGACCCCTTAGATAACATTGAAAAGAGCCATCCTATGTCGACCAGGCTGAGCTGCTGCCTGAGGCCATTTCTGGGTCCCTGGCCTAGCTGCTGCTAACGTCTGTGTTGAACTTTGTGGCAAAGGCTGTCACTAGGGCCCATACAGAGGCCCGGGATGTAGGCCAAAACCTGCAGCGTGGGTGGAGTCAGGGGATCATGACACATCAGGGACCATACAGACATGGGTAGCCTGTGCTAACACCCGGGGTCACGGTGTCATCTGGGCCTGGACTGCTGCAGAGGGCCTTATCTGGGTCAGTGGCCCTGTAGCAGCCAGGGCCTGGACTGACAGATGTGGCTCCAGCTGCCATCGAACGCCATGAAGAAGCCAGAGTCAAATAGTCACCTGACACTAGGTTGGAGTCTGAGGACCGGGATGTATCCAGACCTGAGTGGCCTGCTCTGCTATGGTGTATGAATGCTGGGAGAAGCAATGGATCCTCCACCGGAGATGGACGCCAGTTAGAATCTCTGCTAAACCACAGCCACGTGGCGATACATAAATTAATAGAAATGGGCTAAATCAAGATGTAAGAGTCAGCTAATAAAAAATTAGAACTAATGACCAAGCAGTGTTTTAATTAATACAGTTTCTGTGTAGTTATTTAGGGTCTAAGCTAGTCGGGCAGCCGGGACAAACAAGGGGCCCCCTCCTCATGTAACGCTTATTCTACTCAATGACATGGCGACATCTGGGCCTGAGCCACAGCTAAGGGCCATGTCAGAGTTCATGGCCTTACTGTAGCCAGGGTCAGTGCTGATGTCCAATGCTCTTGTTACCGTTGAAGTCTCTTATTGAGGCACATAGACTATAAATAAGATTAAAAAGAAAAGGAGCAACCTTCTTAGGGTCACGATATTATAAAATAGCCATGATCAAAAATAGTGTGTGTTTACCCCTGGACCCAGCAATACCACTCTTGGGAATATACCCAAGAGATGCCCTATCATACAACAAAAGTATATGCTCAACTATGTTCATAGCAGCATTGTTTGTAATAGCCAGAACCTGAAAACAACCTAGATGCCCTTCAATGGAAGAATGGATGAAGAAAGTATGGAATATATACATATTAGAGTACTACTCAGCAGTAAAAAACAAGGACTTCTTGAATTCTGCATGTAAATGGACGGAAATAGAAAACACTATCCTGAGTGAGGTAAGCCAGACCCAAAAAGAGGAACATGGTATGTACTCACTCATAATTGGTTTCTAGCCATAAATAAAGGACATTGAGCCTATAATTCATGATCCTAGAGAAGCTAAATAAGAAGGTGAACCCAAAAAACATATAGTCATCCTCCTGGATATTAACCTTCATCAGGCGATGAAAGGAGACAGAGACAGAGACAGAGACCCACATTGGAGCACCGGACTGAAATCCCAAGGTCCAAATCAGAAGCAGAAGGAGAGAGAGCACGAGCAAGGAACTCAGGACCGCGAGGGGTGCACCCACAAACTGAAACAATGGGGATGTTCTATCGGGAACTCACCAAGGCCAGCTGGCCTGGGTCTGAAAAAGCTTGGGATAAAACCAGACTTGCTGAACATAGCGGACAATGAGGACTATTGAGAACTCAAGAACAATGGCAATGGGTTTTTGATCCTACTGCACGTGCTGGCTTTGTGGGAGCCTAGGCAGTTTGGAAGCTCACCTAACTAGACCTGGATGGAGGTGGGAGGTCCTTGGACTTCCTACAGGGCAGGGAACCCTGACTGCTCTCGGGCTGATGAAAGAGGGGGACTTGGTTGGGGGAGGGGGAGGGAAATGGGAGGTGGTGGCAGGGAGGAGGCAGAAATCATTAATAAATAAATAATTTTTTTTTAAAAAAAGAATAGTGTGTGGTAAGAAACATTAAACCAGGAGAATAAATGGGGTATAACCAAGGAAAACAGCCACAAGCAGTTTCTCCATGTTTTTAGTTATTTGTTTTGCTTTTGAACTTGCAAAATCATGCCCTACTTTCATCTATATGATAAAAAACATACTAAATTACTAAAGAAGAAGTCATGAGAAATTATTTTACATTCATGTCCTAATTTCTTCCTGGAAAGATATTTGCAATTCATATAAAATAAAGGAAATAGTGAATTACTTTAGGGGATAAATGTATTTCAACAAGACTGATACAGAAGCTGTGATTAACACAGAAGTTGTGATTATAAATGTTTACAAAATTAAGGCCATAGGACCATATTTAATAAGTTTAAATTGTTTAGAAAAATTAATAAATTTCCTGTTTTCTAGGTTAAAATGTAATGGCCAATCAAAAGATCAGAAAGATAGCATTGGCCACCACTCTTCTTCTGTGACAGAACCTCACAAAAACAACCTACAGGAAGAAGTCTTTGTTTGCCTCACTGTTTTAGAAGGTTTAGTCTATGGTCGCTTGGTTTCATGAGCTTGGCAGAACATAAAGGTGATAGGAATATATAGTTGAGTTGCTTACATTGTTGAAGACTGGCATCAGGCATAGAGATAAGCGAAAATGTCAGAAGAGATATAGCCTCAAAGACACATCCCTAGTGACTCACTGTTTCTAGCGAGGCCACACCTCCTAATGTTACTGCAACCTCCAAAAAAAGGTGGAACCATTGCCACGCACCCGTGTCTATGATCTGTGCGCTGGCACCCAGCTCACAAGATTCGGCCAAGGGGGCTGGAGGTTAAAATACACAGACACACACAGACAGAGAAACAGCGACATGGGTCATCCTTGAATTCCCCAAGATTGCCCCCTTTATTGTGTTCAGGGGCAGATTATATAGAGATAGCCATGCCCCAGCCAAACCCACCAGAAACCACTCTCCTGCCATCAGGAACTCCTGAAGGTCTCGTGCTCAGAGCAGCTGTAGGCACTCAGATCAGGGGATTACAAGAAATTCAGGATCTGGGGTCTCACTGCTCCCAACACACCATAGAAAGTAAGCATTCAAAACATGAACCTATGGAGAACATTCCCTCTTCAAAGTATAAAAAGACAAAGACCTTTAACCGCAGGTGTCTTCTGTTATCCTTGAATGAAGGATGCAGCTGAACGTGACAAGGAGCAAAATTTCCAAATGTTTCTACTACTGCTGCTGTGATTATCTGTGACCTTTTCGCAGGAAATGGTAAGTTTTTTGGTAAGCATTCTTATTTAAAAGTCAAGTTTAGTGTGGCTGGGTGGGTGCTAAGCAGGCTAGAAATGTCTTGTCTTCCATTCCTTTTTACAAAGGATCACTTGCTTATACACAGCAATTATCTGAATTGATTTCAGAAGTAGAAAAACACTTTACTTATCTGGAAAAATATCATTAAGTTTGTTTATTTTAGGGGCTAGAGATTGTTCATCGGTTAAAAGAACTGACTAGCAAATGGCCCAAGTTTGGTTCCCAGC
Organism: Microtus ochrogaster; assembly: GCF_000317375.1. Lineage (NCBI taxonomy): Eukaryota > Metazoa > Chordata > Mammalia > Rodentia > Cricetidae > Microtus > Microtus ochrogaster. The sequence goes on along the minus strand of NW_004949100.1, from coordinate 16,185,563 downwards.
ATGCACACAGAAGTTCACAATTATTTATAACTTTACTTTCAGGGGTTTGACACCCTCTTCTGGCGTCTGCAGGAACTGCACGCTCACAGTGCGCAACTAACAAACTAACAAACATCTTTAAAAATTGTTCATTTTAAGACTACACTGAGTTTGGCTACCAAACATAAATGTTGCTTCACAACAAATTTAAATAGGTGATCCAATAATGTTAAAATACATTTTAATGATTTTTAAAAGATGCACAAGTATCTTTAAGTACCATAAAAAAAAACCCTAACTTTACAGTTACCTTTAATAGCTTTATAAAATTTAACCTTATCAAGTTATCAAGGGGGATCCTTGATTCTCTTCTTTACTAACCCAACTGCTGTGTAAACTTCCTGTAAGATAAGGCATGCACTTAAAAGTAAGAAACCATTTCAAAAACAAAAGAAAGTAGAGGTTACTTATTTCAACTGAGGAATAATTATTCAAGCACATTATTTAAACTTACTAGGTTCTTGATCTATGAAGATGGTTTTTTGCATTCTGTAGTAACAAACACTTAGAAGGCATCAGTATTCTCATATTCTGGGAAGAAGACAAGATCTGATTTCACTCAGGAAGGAAATGAAATATCCATCTGGTAAATAAAGAACTTAGCTAGTTATCGATATTTATTGTCTACTTATTTACATCATTTTTACGGAACAAGTTAAGTAAATAAGAAGATATATATTGAGCTATAAATGGTGATTTGCTGTTATTAACAAAGTACTACACATCAAGTTATAGATTTACTCTTACAGAGAGAGAGAGAGAGAGAGAGAGAGAGAGAGAGAGAGAGAGAGAGAGAGATATTCAGGAAGCAAGAAAATGTCAATTAGCTCTGCTTTTCTGTGTTTTCCTGGTATTCATGAGCAAAGCAGCTAATCCTGGAAGCAGAGGAGAAATGGGCTGTAACTGGTGGTGTTCTACATTAGCATGGATAGTTAATCATGGGCTAGAAACGTCACAGTCTCTCCCCATTACCCTATCTGGAATAAGCCTCCTCCCATGTTTCTCCTTGGGTGTTGAGGGGCTAACCCAACTAGTTATCACAGTTACTTGAAAAATTGCCATGAAAACCAAACTATCAGATAAGACTATCAGATAAGACGTGGTGAAAACCACGTTGTCTATGTACACGTGTAAGTTGGGCCATTATTGAGGTAGCAACAGGGCACCCTAGAGCAAAGCTGTCAAAATGCTCTGCAGTTCTCTGGCCCTGTCACTCCCATCGCTCAGTTCTAACCTCCTAATGGCATGCTCCCTCCCAACCAGTCTTACCCTTCTTCCAACAAATTCACATTTAATACCTACAGCTTGCATCCTTCCAGGGAAGAAACGTCAATCAGACAGCCATGGTACCTACCTTGCGGCTCACTGATGTTTCTGGATTCTCAGCTTCCTGCTTGCTCAGTAAATCCCCCCTCTTTCATCACTCATTTTAAGGCTCATAAACTTTCCATGACCACCTGACAAGAGTATGGGTTTCCTGTGGCTAATGCCCACTTGTGCTCATTCATTTACTTAATGAATTGATGTATGTTATCCTACATACATCAGGCATCAACTCCTAATGTAAGCACCAGAAAAGCAGGACAGGAAGCACCGTTGGCTATCTAACACACCTTGTAGGCATAATAGAGGTACAGCAAACATTCATGACTTACTGAAGCCTGGAATGTATGGACTCTGTTTTCTTCACACAAAAATTATGTCTGAAATAGGAATGTGAATCACCTTTTCCATGAAATAATAAAACTACTCAATTTTAAACAAAAGTAACTTTGAATTTTATATCTCTTAATTAATGTTATAATGAGATTTTTGGTGCCCTCAAAAGAGAGGGAACACAGCCAAACAATTTTATCTTCTTTGTGTTGCTATTTTTTAGCATTCAGTTGTTAAATCGTTGAATATGTGATTTTAATTTGTTGGATTTCTGTTATTTCATTATGCAGATAAGTGTAAAATTTTAGCAGTTATGACTATGTGGGTGTTCAAGACTCTAGTAATTAAATACTCAAAGTATGTCAAACTCTATTTATTGATTTAATTTATCAGTATTATATCTTCACTTCAGTGGCCTCACTTATAAACAAAATTTTCATATTTATTTCACAACCAAAGTCAATAAAAGAAGCTAAACTTATAAATGCAGTAGTTCTCATATTCCCCTAACACCCCAGTGCCATGCACGAGTGTTACTAAGTTGCCTTATGTCAATCAATTTAAAGTAACAAGTCTAATTTAATTGTGCAGTTGCACATTTTAATTTGGAAGCAGGAGTCTAATCCCTTGGATGTCATGTGTGTCAGATTCTCTTAAATACTACAATTACTCAAACTGTGAAATATAAACAAATTGTTCCTAACAACCCAAAAGTGTTGATGGTATGGCAGGTTTTTTTATGTACTTTATTAATTCTAAACCTTCTCAATGAATGTAGAGATTATACCCATCCAAGCAAAAAGTATCTCCCAATGAAACAGCAGAATATGTGGGAATTTTTCCCCCACACTAACCAGCCTTCCACACCTCTGGAAATAGTTGAATATCCTACACTTCCAATGCAAATTAAGATAGACTTTATAAGCTAAATCGTTAGCGCACAGTCTGTCTCACTTAAGGTGCCATTCTCAAAACTGAGAGCTCACATACCGCCACATAAATAATTAATTTCAGGGGTCCCAGAAAAATACACTTGAGACCAAGTACTTTCCAGAACCAAAAGAAATATTTTATTTATCTCCACTAATTTATTGCAAAGATTATTATAAAGGGTTTGGGAAATAGTGTGGTCAGTAAAGTGCCTGTAATGAAAATATAAAGATCGGAGTTTAAGCCCCAGAATACACATTAAAATGGAGGTGGCGGGACACGCTTGCCACCCCAGTGCTGGGTGGGGGAAGTGGACAGGTAGGTTTCTGGTGCTCACTGATCAGCCACTCTGGATGAACTGGTAAAATCCAAGTCAGTGAGAGACCCTGTTTCAAAAACTCAAGGTGGATATGGTTGTCTCCTAAGGAACAATATCTACAGTTATCCCTTAGCTCACACATGTGGGCACGCACACACACACTATACAAGGGGGTGGGGCAAGATGAGGTACAGAAGGGTCTTAAGTACCGGACTTCTGTCCCTGAAGAATTGGGGTGTTTCATCCTTATTTCCCAAACATCGATGCAGTCTCAGTCCCAAAAGCTTACCTGTCCTTCAGCAATGTTAGGACCCTTCATCGTATAGTTGCAACTAACTAAACCATTTACTATTGGCCGTTAACTTCCTATCCAGATCCTCTTCATCTGGGATGAAGGTCGGGCCAAGGATCCAACATTTTCACTGCACCTTGATGCTTTAGCAATGAATCCACATCCCGAAGACATACAAGGACTTGGTGAGCGCCCTTACTTCACAGTCATGCAAAGGTCACACTACTCATCACTTGAGATTCCCAGGGTCTTAGAAGGTCTTGCACAAGCAACTGGACAGAGATCATATCATAACTCCATTCTGGAAATCACGTGGGTTTCTGGGGCTCTGTGCCAGAAGCCAGATGAAGAGCAAACATATTTTCTTCTATCACAGTATCACGGGCTCTTTATCAGCTAGCAGTTTGGAGTGGAAATGCTGGCATCTCTGGAGATTTTTATTGTAACCTGATTGTCACTGTGAGCCACCAGGGGTAAAAAAAAGACACAAAACACTTGCAGTACCAAAAGCTCTTGAACTAGACCCTCAAACAGGGTGATTCGCTCGTCCTTTTTCTTTAGGGCTCAGTTGCTTCTGACCCAGTTCTTCTGAAACTCTTTGAGTGCTGTTGCCTTGCCTGGCTGTGTGGAATGCCATGATCCTCGCTGAATGCACGCTGTGATTTACTGAACTCAGCCACCTTATTTTAGAGATCAATTGGGAAGTCTACTCCTAGATATTCTTTTCCTAGGTCTCTTTCATGATAAAAAAAAAAATGTTATTTCAGAATTTTATTTTCTTTCAGGATAAAGTAAGTGGCACAAATTTTGAGTTAAGTAGTTAAGCATGACTCTCACCTGCCTGGTCTTAACAGTCCCTAGAAGGAAAGGGAGAGATGTGTTGTCTCCAGCCCCAAGTGGCTTCTCTACTTAGAGCTAATTAATTTCAAGAAGGAAAACACTCTTTCCTTATCTACAAAGAAATCTTTCACAGTCAAACACGGGATAACCTCTTCAAGAACTCTCTGTGGAGGGTCCATGGAAGCACTCAGTGACTTTCAAAACTTCACTAATGTGACTTTATTTTTAATTTCTCGAAGAAGCAGAAGCTCGTTCTTTAAGAAGTTTGCATCCAGAGGCTGAGGAAATGGTTCAGTAAACAGAGAGCTTACCACACAAGCACGAGGCCCTGCATATGCATTGCCAGCTTCCAAGTAAAGGCCAGGCATGGCAGTACATCTGTATTTCAGTACACAGGGCAGGGACAGGAAGAGGGGCTCTTTGGCCATCCCATCTAGTTGAAGTGCTAAGCTCTAGGTTCAGTGAGAGACCCTGACTCAAAAAAAGGAGGAGGAGTAGAGAGTGATAGAAGACACCTAATATTGACGTCAGGCCTTTATGCCCAAGCAAGTACACACTTATGCACTCATACACACACACACACACACACACACACACACACACTTCTGAAATTCTTCAAGCTGATTTGTTTAATATTTATTTATTTATTTATTATGTATACAATATTCTGTCTGCATGTATGTCTGCAGGCCAGAGGAGGGCACCAGACCTCATTACAGATGGTTGTGAGCCACCATGTGGTTGCTGGGAATTGAACTCAGGACCTTTGGAAGAGCAGGCA
>NW_004949100.1:16175450-16180606 GCF_000317375.1 Microtus ochrogaster | reverse complement strand
TGAGCCACCATGTGGTTGCTGGGAATTGAACTCAGGACCTTTGGAAGAGCAGGCAATGCTCTTAACCACTGAGCCATCTCTCCAGCCCCCCCAAGCTGATTTTTTTGAAAGACTGTCTTTCAGTCAGGTGTGGTAGTGCATGTCTGTAATTCCAGTCCTCAGAAGACAAAGGAAAGAAGTTACATTTGGTGCTCAGCAGGGGCTCTATGTCCGGGACAGAGGGGGGGGGGACACCTGGCTATGCCCCTGAAGAATTTTCTCTTCTTCAATCAGAAGTGTGTGCTGAATGGTTGATAAATGAAGGAGAGGGAAGGTGGGTGAGGAGGGGGAAGAACAGGAGGAGGAGGAAAATGATGACTGTACAATTCCAGTTCCAAATTAAACCTTGATTCTGATTTTAAAGTGACACTTGATCTCCTAGAGCCTCCATTTTCTCATCTGCAATAAACAGGTTTGGATTTAAATACATCCAAAGGTTTCTTCCCCTAAGAGATCACAAGAGAGCAAGCTGGCCAGAGAGAGAGAGACAGCAAAAAGAATCCCAGCAGCAATTATTTTTTATCGTGTCGTTGTAAGAGCAATTCGGAAGAGGTTACACTTTTTCCTTCCAAGTCATTTACTTTGCTATAGCAGTTTTTCCATAAACTGACCTGAGCTTCCTGAGATAAGGAAAAATGTGAACTTTCAGTTGACCAAAATGGAATATCGCAACGGGAAATGTGCTGTGAAATTTATGCTGAGATGATTATCCTGATGGAAAATTTGTGCCGTTCTCCTTATCCTACAGAAACCATTTAAGGTCAGACAATAGCATAGAGATGAGGGTGGTTTTAGAGGGATACACTTCTTCATTTCCTGGCTCTGCTTATAGAACCAGAGGCTTCAGAGATGTATGAGCAATTCCAACAGTTGCCTGGTACCACAAGAAGCAGTCAAAGCTTAACTCCTATAGTGTATGTTCTTGCGAGAAACAAAGGCTTGTCAATAGCAATTGGAAGCACATTCATCTATGTGCGTGCTTCCCACATGTAGATCACAGTACCGTAATTCAGAGATCATTTTTGCTAGATCAAAGGCAAAGAGGCTGCGGTTGCCAACATAGGTCAGTTGGTAGAATGCAGTGTAGTGTGTGGGGAGCCCTGAGCTTTATCTCCTGTACACCTGAAGTCCCAGCACCTGAGACGTAGAAACAGGAGGATCTTCAGAAGTTCACGGTCATCCTCAGCGACATCATGAGTTTAAGGACATTATGAGCAACATGAGAACCTGCCTTAAAACAAAAAAACTAACGTTAAAAAAAAATGTAAGAAACTGAGCCTAGAGAGGTGCCATTGGCATCTAGATATCAAGCTAGGAAGTGATAGGTTTAAAATATGAACCCAAGCAATCTGAGCCCACTTTTTAATATTTTCAATATCATTATTATGTTGGTGGTGGTGATGGTGGTGTGTGTGCATGTGCCTGCATGTGTGCATGTGTGTGTGTCTGTTGAGAAGTTTGCACACCACAGTGTCCATGTCAAGATCAGAAGGCAGCATTGTAGAGTTGGTATTCTTTCCACCTTTACATTGATTCTGGGAACCTAAGTCAGGTCGTCAGGCTTGCCTGGTAGGTTCCTGTGCATGCTAAGCCATCTTGCTGGCCCTGAACCCACTTCTTAATGCACCTTGCTGTTTCCCTCTCTTGGGAAAGATTGGTTTGCTTCCATAGGGACATTCTTCAAAATAACTCTTTTAAATCAGAATTGTTTTTCTTTCTCTTCCCAAATGCAAATGACTTTGTAAAAGTGGATGCTGTCAAACACAGTGATGACTAAAGAGAAGTCCTATTATAAAATTGTTTCACTGCAGGTTTCATTGGACAAAATAATAAAATTCTTCTGTAGAACAAAAGAATAGAAAGGGTCAGAAGGAGGTGAGTTCACAGGTGAGTAAACACCTCTCGGTATAATACCCAGTAGCAAATAAATAGAAAAAAATAACTAGAATGAACATTTGAAACGTCGGGGGGGGGGGGGTTGACATATAATTGATAAAAAGTTTTTTATCCATCTTTCCTAGGCTTGCTACTTGGGCAAACAGAAATATTTAGCCTTTACTATTCCAAAAAGGGAAGACCACATTCTGAGAAAAAATAGCTGTGTTCAAATGTAAATTAAGAGGGGGGAACGATGTCTTTATGACATCCACCCACACGCCCACAGCCATCCCTCTGAGATCACTGTGCAAAAACAACTTGGCGTGTAGTGGGTGGACACGTGGCCTTGGGGTCAGTGTCTAAGAACTCTGAAGAGCGAAATCACTAACAGCTGTCACTGAATTAAGCTGCTTCTATTCTGATTCATAATACAAAGGTCTGACCCCATGTTATTTTGAAAAGTGTATGAGCAAAACAGCTTTAAAATACAAAAATCTCTGAGGTAAAGTGATTGAAGAGCCACAGTGTTTTTCATCTGGAATAGTTTTAGTTTTCCAAGGAAAAGAAGGGATCGTTCGTTTCTAAAGATGACCAAAGAAATTGGACAATGTAAATCGTCTCCCTCCTTCCAACCTTAGAATCACACTGCACTCACTATCCGACAAATCCGGGAAATGTTAAAGGATTGTCCTGCCTCAAGTTTGACTGTCCTAAAAAAAAAAAAAAAAAAAAAAAAAAAAAGGGCCTTTGCTGACTTCACCTGTGTTCACAGCCTCTCACTTCATATCCTGCCATACCCAATCCATCCTCATCAGATTCCACATGAATGGCCATACATATTCATGAGAATGCATACACAAACATATTAACACCTCGTTACTATGTAAAAGCTGCCAATAAGACAGACAACTGTCTAGACAGCACTGGTTCAAACCTAAGTCACCTAGAATCCTAGCTGATCATAACCACACATGCACAATAGGCATTTTAGTGATTTATTGTTTCCATCCTATTTTTATCTGTTATTATATTGCGAGCAGATTCCATATTTCCCAAGAGCAACTCACTGAGAAATCCTTTGACAACTACCTCAGTCATTTTCTTGCTAGCTCTGGCTAGGCTGTCAATACTCAGAATACTATTCTGTGCTCCAGGAAAATAGAGAACCCATTCAACAGGTGCCCAAGTAAAGCTGACATCAGAAGAAAGAGCATGATTTTAAGGAAATTGTTATCCTCCTTGACAAAAATCATCCTGTCTACTAGGGATGTTTTCCAAAGAAAAATGGCAGAAAGATGATCATCTCAAGAGATGATGAGCGCTAGGAGAAGAATAACAATCCAGAGAATGGGCGTAGCCAGTGAAGTAAAAAGCAGAAGCTACACCCAGCCTTCAAAGGTAGTAGGGCCCACCCCAAAGGCAGGAGAAGGTCATGGGACTTCCCAAATACTTTAGGGATTTCTAGAAATGATTCCCATCCACTCCAGCTTTCCCGGCACTTTGGTCCAGCCTCTACCTGGATGCTGTAGGAAAAACATTCCTTATTTTTTTTCCACAGCAAAATAGAATGATTCTCTGAAATATGTCAGTACCTTCTATAAAGCTTCAGTGTATATGTGTGTTTGTGTCTTCTCCAACAGCACTGTAAAAAAAAGTAAGTAAATAATAAATAATATGCCATCACAGAACCTGGCAACCTGTCTATATAAAGATCAATAGACAATTCTGAGGCATCAGTAGGGTTAAAGACCAAAAGAGCTGGATGATCCAGGCATATCTGTGAAAGAATTAAAAAACGTCTAACTGTATAAATGGCCAGAAGTACAACCATGAAGATCCAGAACCCCAGGAGTGGTGTAGGTAGATGCAGGCTCTCTAAGGGCATACACGGGGAAAGTAGACATGCATGTACCAGTACACTAAGCGCATTCCCAGTGGCTCAGCCTTTTTCTACTCCAGAGGGACTACTTCTGCACTTCTCAGTGACCACACATGGGTGACTCAGGATTGTCTCACTCTCCAAGCCAATATTCCTGAGTATGGTCGGTGGCCTAGCACCCTTGGAGTCTTGTTTGAACAGCTCGGGCTGTAGCCGTGACCACTGGTGGCTATCTACCTGCTTTCTTTTGTCATAATACATAAAGCAATGCTTTTTCTTAAGTGTGTGTGTGTGCACGTGCGCACGCGTGAGTGTGTGTTCGTGCTTGTTTCTATGTGTGCATATATGTGTTTGTGCATGTGCAGGCCAGAAGACAACCTTGGATGTCATTACTCACGAGCCGACACGACACCTTGTTTTCTGAGACGGGCTCCTTCAGTGCCCTGAAGCTTACCCAATTAGGCTAGACTGGCTGGGCAGTGAGCCACAACAATCTGCTTTGTCTTCGCCTCCACAATACTGGGATTTAAGCGAGTGCCACCGTGCCTGACTCTATTTACATAAGTTATAGGTTCTAGGGTCAAACTCGGGTCCTCGTGCACATTATCAACAGAGCTATCTCCCAGCCCCAGAAATTCTTTCTTGAAGAGGGGATATAAAATTGCAAACTTTAAGAAAGAAGGTATTTTACCTGGTAATTATGAAAGAAAAATGGTTTAGCTGCCTGAAGCCGAAAAAGACTTCTGCCAAGCTTTTATGACAACCTGCTCCACAAACTGATGTTAGGCTCTTGAATATGTGTCTTCAGCGCCCTCTTCTGGACGTAGTGGGCAGTACACGAGGCTGCTTCCAAGCCCGTCTGCTTGGGGGCCAGGCTGGGGAGTATGTGCTATACCAGGGCTTGTTTTGCAAGGGGAAGTAAGTCTGGGACGGGCTACTAGGCTAGTAAGAGAAAGCCGCGAAAACAAAGGACCATCTGTTTAGTTGTTCTCAATTAGACAATTTTGTGAGAAAATTGAGAAAACGATCAGTTTGACACTGCAATTACCCAAAATAACTAAATTCTGTCTTCTCTTCTTCCTATGCCAAATCATTTTAATTTACGAGAGAAAGGAAAGGAGACATTAACAACTTTTAATTACCAGGACCCTGATTTGTTTGTTCCCTCGGAAGCTGTGAGACATTTAAAGTCCAGATGCAGCACAGGTCACCGTCAGCCTCTCCTGGTGGCGGGCGGGAGCCAAACTTGAAAGGTTCTCTGATTCCCTTTAATCACCTCCACTCTTGAGATTCCAGGCGGGGCCTTTTGGGAATTTCGATGGCGATGTCTGAACTTTGCAAGAGGTTTTTTTTTTTTTTT
>NW_004949100.1:16174774-16175350 GCF_000317375.1 Microtus ochrogaster | reverse complement strand
TTTTTTTTTTTTTTTTTTTTTTTTTTTTTTTTTTGCAAGCAGAGAACTGCTATGCCCGTTCTCTTTGTACATGTTAGACTTTCTATTACCTGAAAAATATGACCTTGACTGCAAAATGTCACCAGTTCCTTTGAGCCATTGAATCCTCAGGCACCTAAAGAATTGAGTCACACAAGTTTGGTGATCAGCAAGTAGGCTGTACCATGGCTCACAAACATCTGGTTCCAAGAACTCTTGAGTTTCCTTGCCAGTACAGTGGCCTCAGCAATTAGCACCTTAGACTGTGATATACTCATCACCTTCTCCACAGTGGTATGGTGTGTTCTACCATCATCCCTGTGGAGGCCTGAAATAGTGGGTCCTCTCTGCCCAGCTGGAGATAGGGATCTGCCTTCTTCCCTGGGATGTTTTCTTTTTTTTATTTTTATTTATTTATTTATTAAAGATTTCTGTCTCCTCCCCGCCACCGCCTCCCAGTTCCTTCCCCCTCCCCCCAACCAACTCTCCCTCCCTCATCAGCCCAAAGAGCAGTCTGGGTTCCCTGTCCTGTGGGAAGTCCAAGGACCTCCCACCTCC
>NW_004949100.1:16163604-16173916 GCF_000317375.1 Microtus ochrogaster | reverse complement strand
ATAAAATATATTAAACCTTTGAGAATTAAAAAAACATTTTGGGAATATGTTTTTGATAAGATGATTCAGCCATGCAGCACAACTTTATCAATTTCTCTACTTCAAATCTAGAATTATTAAAACAATGGCATAAGATTGCTTTAAAAAAAAAAAAGAGTTCTAGGCCAGCCTAAACTTCATACCAGTTCGGGGAGAGACTCAGATACATAAATACCTGTCTTTTAAGAAAAGGAGAGAGAGAAAAAGAGGCCTTAGGATATAGCTTTAGCTTAGTGTCAGAACATGTGTCTGATGTGCACGAAGCCCTAAATTCAATTCCAATAGTCAACAAAAGAAAAAATGTGTTATTGTTTTCTGTTTTTTTTTTTTTTTAAACATAGCTCATCAGTGCTTACCTAGCATCCACAGGGCTCTGAGTTCAACTTCCTATTGCTACACATACTTCCTTGTGTGTGCACGTGTGTGTGCTTGGCACACACACACAGAGTAATACAGTCACATACTCACATCCATGTACACATTTATACTCACATACACGCTCACACTCTTTTGCACACTTCTACACACATTCTTACACACACACTTACATTCACACTTACACAAATAAATAGAAAAGTTGATTCCACACGAGTCGAGATGACATCCAAGATTAAACATCATAGTCACTACGGTAGAAAAATCAATCAAGCTGATTTCCTTTTAATCGAGGAAACAAGGTCAACATCTAAGCTGGGTGTTACAGGACAGCTTCCAGTTACAGTTCTGCTTCGAGGTAAGATTGAGTCCTTAAACAATGCAGTGTAGCTGGCTTTTTCACTTCCCGCCTCCTTAAACTGTTGTACTACATGGCAGTTTGACTTACAGCCTTGATTAAAAGAAGGGCTTTCCAAGGAAAGTCTTCAATTTCCCCTTGTTATTCTGTTCCTGCAGTAATTTGCGCTGTCTTTACTTAAAGGCTTTTCTAATTGAACAGGTGCATGAAACAAAAGTTGTCGGTAACCGTATTTGTACTGAGTGTCACAGTGCAGCCACCACTGTGAACAGTTACTGAGTTATGTTTTCCCCACTGTAACATGTGGCCAGATGATCAGATGCCACGAGAACCACTATGGCATCGCAGTTGTACGTCCAAGTCAGCCTCTTTCCACGCATGTTTGACAAGCGTTCTCTGATAGAAGCCATTCTCAAATTTGTGCGCAATTGTCCCAGATTGCAGACTAAGACCCTCCTACTGATTATGCTTCCGGAGTCCTAGAGAGCACCTTCTGGATATTCTTGAGGTTTGCTACTAAAAATTTGTGTATGCAGTTGGCCACGCGCAATTCAAAGTAGGTAGATAGGATAAGCAGGAAGAATGAAACTCTCTTCAAAGTCATGATCTGGGGACACAAAATGCCAAGGAAGAATGGCTAAATGATGCTCAAAAAATTAGCCTTATTTTACCAGGTTTCTGAGTCTCAGGAACATGGTCATACTGAGGTAAAATTAGTACCAGAAATCATGTTTCTTAACTCCTATTCCCAGATCTGGAAACATCATTCCAGCAAGGTCTGAGCTTGAAGGATTCCTACAGACTGAAAGCATCCTCTGTAAGTGCTGATCTTCAGTGAAGCAAGAATAACTAACCCATGTTGAAATGTGTGTGCGTGCATGTGTGTCTTTGTGTGTATGTGTGCAAGTGCACATAAACACCTGTGTAGAGGCCAGAGGAGTACTGTCTGCCTTGTATTTTAGCACCACTCAAAGACTGAAATCTAGGGCTCACCAACTCAGGAGATGGTCTTTCCAGTGAGACCTGTAGATCTGCCTATATGTCACCCCAGAAATGAGGTTACAACCACACACCACCACATCCAGCCTTTTCCGTGAGTTCTACAAATCAAACTCAGGTCTACCTGCTTGTGGGCTAATCATCTTAACTGATTAATCAACTGAACCATCTCCTCCCCCTCAAACAAATGTGTTAGCGGGTTCTAACAACACACCAAAGAAGGTTCAAACTCCCAAAACTCAAACACTGTTTATGTCTTCTGCTGAAGTAACTCAAGGATACTAGTTTTCGATAGTAATATTCACATCCAAAAAGGTCCCTTATTGGAGCAAACTTATCCTTGGCTTAGGTAATAACAGAGATTTTCTTGAAGAAAAGTTATCCAAAGCACTTCATACTAATTCTGAAGATGACGGGCACACTGTACATTAATTTAATAGAATACATGTGTCACAATAAGTGGAGAAGACGCTACCTGGAGTAGGGTAGAAAGGTACAAAGTAGACCAAGAGGATGAGAGAGAAAAAACTAAATTAAGTTTGCAAATGCTATAATGAAATCTCATACTCTGTAGTCTTCTGTTTTCCTTTTTCTTTTTTATTGATTTGATTGAGCTATACATTTTTTTTCTGATTCCCTCCTTTTCCCTCCCCTTCAACCCTCTCCCATGGCCCCTATGCTCCCAATTTACTCAGGAAATCTTGTCCTTTTCTATTTCCCATGTAGATTAGATCCATGTATATCTTTCTTTTTTAATTTATTAATTATTTATTAAAGATTTCTGCCTCCTCCCCGCCACCGCCTCCCCTAGGCTGACAAGGGAGAGGGACTTGATCATACTCTGTAGTCTAATTAGAAATATAAACATTGTCAGGCAGTAGTGAGGCACGCCTTTAGTCCTAGCACTCAGGAGGCAGAGGCAGGGAACTCAGTACTGTAAGTTCTAGGCTATCATGTGCCACAGAATGGGTTCCAGGATATCCAGAGCTGTTACACAGAGACACAGAGAAACTCTGTCTCGAAAAACCAAATTATACACACACACACACACACACACACACACACGGTTTAAAGTTAAGTTATACATATATGTATACATATGTATGTATTACTAAATTTTAAAAGAATAGCAAATTTCTCCTTAATTTAAATTATTCTTAAATTATTCTTATATAAGCAAATTAAATCAGTAACTGACTAGCAATTCATCATATTGAAACAAGTATTTGTTAAAGAAAAGCATAATAAACTATTTGTGTTTCTGTTGTTTTCGGACATATATGAAAGCCTTTATGTTCTAGTTTATATACAGAATAGCAAAGGCCATGTCAGTTAAATACTCTCCCAAAAGCTGTTACCACCGAACTCCCAAGTCCATCTAGTCAATTGATGGTGACTTGGGATTGCTGATTTAGCTGTTCTGGGTTGCGTTTTTAAACTCCGAGATGCAAAAATATGAACGTTCTCTGTTTTAGATGCAGGGTCAGCAAAAAATGATGAAGGTGGGAAGAAAAAGAAAGAGGAGAAGAGATAATAAGATGGGAGGAGAGAGAAGGGGTACGCAACACATATCATGAATGCATGGAGTAATCATATTTTGAGAATAAAACATTACTCCCCTATGAAAAATATGACCAACACCTGTCAAAGACCATATTTAACTCACTAGGAAGTGAGAGAAATAATGAAATATTGACTCACTCAACCTAGAATGTGTACGAAGATATGTCTAGACACTCGGAACATTAAATCAATTTGCTAAAAGGTAGAAAACTCCTAAAAGTCCTATTGACAAATATAAGAATAATGTCCCTGGTTGTGCCTTCTATGGAAAGAAAATCAATTGTGTCTCTGTCAGAGAAAATTCATATGCATCACCGCACAACAACCATTTGCATTGCTATCAGTTTCCCATCCTTTCACTGCCAATCTTGCTGACCTAAACAGTGGAAAGAGCACCCCACACCGAATGGATTAGCCTGTGGGGACCATAGCAGATTCCCCACGGAAAAGATCCCTAGACCACATCCATTGTAGGATGATAATTCCTGTTAAGAACAGTTCAGAGTTCACGCGAGGAAATCTAAGCAACTGAACTTTGGAATCTTGTTTTCCTTAGTTTGCTTTCTGATACTGTGATAAAACATGGACCAAAGTAACTGGAAAAAAAAAAGTGTTTTCCAGTTCACAGGTTACAGTCCCTCACCGAGGTAAACCACAGCAGGAATTCAAAGCAAACACTGAAGAGATTGTGAAGGAATGTTGTCTACTGGCTCTTGCTCCACGGCTTACTTTCTCATACAACCCCAGGACAACTGCCCATGGCTTGTACCACTACAGTGGGAGGGACACAAGGTTTCTCTGTGTAGCCTTGGTTGTCCTGGAACTCACTTGGTAGGCCAGGCTGGCCTTGAACTCCTGGAGATTCACCTGCCTCTGTTTCCGAGTGCTGAGATTAAAGGCATGTGCCACCAATGCCCAGTTTCTAAGGCAAACTATTGTGAATATTGGGATTAAAGGTGTGTGTCACAACTGCCTGGTCTGTAAGGCTGATCAGTGTGGCTGTTTCACTCTCTAAACTTCAGACAAACTTTATTTATTAAAATACAAGCGAAATATCACTACAAACACCTCCTGCATCAATCACTAATTAAGAAAAATGTCTCGTAATGCCAAAACGAACAGGGAAAAGCCCACAGGCCTCAACCATACAGAAAGAACTACAGGCTACTGAGGAGAGCTGGGAGTGTGAAAAGTGGTCTTTTTCAGGGAAGAGCACCCAATTGGTTGTCTAGTGTCAAATGATTAATCATGAACACATACATACAAACAATATTCTATAAACTCAATATTTAAAAATGTGTATGTATGTATGCCTACATTTCTGCTTGCAAAAAGAATTAATGTCAACAGAGGCCATGAGTTTGAAGAAGAGAGGAGAAGGGTATATAGAAGGGTTTGGAGGGAGGAAAGGGAAGAGAGAAATGTAATCAAAATACAATCTCAAAAATTAAAACATTAAAGAATATCTCACAAAGAAACCATCAACATAATCTGGTAGAAACAGTTTCTCGGTGGAAGAATACACTTCAAAACTGACGACAGTTTGTGTCAAATTGACAAAAAAGCTAACCAGTATACCTGCTATGCTAGCAGATGATGGTATGAGGCACTCTGAAACTTGAACAGTGAATCTTACTTTGAATTTGCAGATTAATGGATCAATTCTTTTGGAAGCAAAGCCTTCCATGCTATGAAAAACAACAAGCATCATGCAACTTCAGACAAGATACGTATTCAGAAGCCATCCTAGCACGTCATTTCATTCTGATTTAAGAAATAAGGCATGTCTAATTGAGAGAAGAAAGGGAGAGTTCATGGAAAGAAAGAGGGAAAAAGGGAAAGAGATAGAGCAAAAGACTACATGATTTTGAGTGTCTCTGTATGCCATGATTGCCCAAATGGAGCTAGAAAAACTATTAGTAGTTACGTCTGGGTGTTCTGACTTGACTTTACTTAAAAAATGATATTCCAAATTAGTATTGTTCATCTTGCCTAAATCAATACTAAAATTTCCATCAAGTTAAAAAGCATTTTTTTTTCAGAATTGGAATAGTTTCTGTAATGCCGGAAGTCTGAGAATGGAGTGTGGCAATTAAATTAAATTAAATTAAATAAAGAAATAAAACTCATGTTTTATCCATCCATCAGTGAACCCACAAAACTCCAATGGGGAGCTCTAATCCAATTGTAACACAGAGAGCCCTGATTAAACTAAATGAGTCTCCAAACAAAACCAGAGGTCAGGAATCTGAGAAAGAGACTGGAGATGAGGAGGGGATGGGAAAGAGACAAGAAAAGATTGGGGGAGCGAGAGTAAGCACAATGCATTGCATGCAGGTATGAAGAGGTCAAAGATCGGCCTTAAATCCCAAAGACTTAAAAACTGAATCAAAAATGGACCACAAGTGCATCTTTCTGTCCTCTTTAGTGGGACCAGGGATTAAATAATCCCTTACCTAATTTGATTTCAAACATCTTCATATTGGTTCTTGAGAGCAGTTAATGTCTGGATGGATCAGCGTATGATGTGTGGTAGTGGCATGGACAAAAGAAACACAGTAAGAGCGGTGATTTGAAGGAGAGAGAAGAAACAGGAAACCAAGCCGGTATGTTCTCTCCCTTTTGGACGCACAAAACAAAATGTAATTTACAATGCCAGACACAATTTAAAGTAAGATGAGCTTCAAACAATTACATTGCAAAGACTAACCAGGAAAGTACTCCCTATTGCCCAGTAATGTAACTGTTTGGGGGGCTGGGAGAGGTCTGTCTAATGCATTGGCATGACATTGAACAATGGATTAATTACAAATTACACATGTAGATGTGCAAAGTCTATTTGGACAACCTGCCAGTTCTCAGGAATGCAGTTGACAGCAGCGTAGGGGTCTGAATTGGCATTTGCCAGAAGACACCTCCAGCTGTGCCCAGCTTTCCTGGATGCTGCTTCCTTCTCCATCCTGAGAGCTCCCTGGACTGAAAAGCATTCTCATGCATTTTGCATCCCTGGAAGATAGAACTCTTTTGTACAGCATCCAATTTGAAGAGAACCCGCAGAATGCAAGTGCGAATGCTGGTGCGTGTCTCATGTATTTTGTATACAAGCAAATCTGTTCTGTCCGTATGGACATCTATGGACATAGTCATGCACCTGTTATTACAAATGTAAAATCGCAAATACAAGCATACAGCTTTGAAAGGCTTCAAGCAACGCTAGATACAGGATCAATTTCTTAAAGTTGGGTTGCTGTTAGAAAGAATCATGAATAGACGGGTTAAACTCCCTTCCTGTCAAGCATAAATGGAGGTAGCTCAAATTAGCCCATAGAAATCATTCCCGCGCTGTGTGAGAGCTCATTTAGAGCATGGTGTCTCTACTTACTGTGAACTGTCTGATTATACCCAAGCTGGAAAAAGGAGAGAATGGGGGTTTCAGACCAGAGAGAAGAACTGAACTCCTTCCTCCTCCACAAAACAGTGAAAATGAACATTACCCAGTCCCATAAGATCTAGAAAGAAACGAGTTCAAATTTAAAACAAAACAAAAAGTAAAACAGGTTAATGTGCTTTAGGTGTTCTTAGAAAGAATGAGGGCAAGCATACAGTTGTGGGAACCTTATTTATTTCTGATTTTTACTACTTTCTTGCCTCTTTCAGGTTTTTTGTTCTACTTGTACTCACTAATTTGAAATAAATGAATGCTCACAGTAATTGAAACAAAAAGGAAGAGAATCTCTAGGACTGCAAATCCATTGGTGCATTTGCAAAACATGTCATTGTTTCAGATACCAGTGTGTGATTTCTAATGCATACACAAATACTCGGAATACTATTATAAACTAATTAATTCAAGACATGTCTGAAAGGTAAGAAGAGGAAGGAAGATAGAGGAAAAGGGGAAGGGAGGACAAGAGAGGTAATTTGTAAATGCATAGCAAAAGTAACATCATCAGAGAGTGGATAATAGATCTCATCATTAAGTCCACGTTGTTTATTTATTTTCGTTGACTGTGTTGGCATCGTAGCAAGATGACCATTCATGTCAATTTGACACACCTGGGAAAAGGGAACCGTATTGAAGTATTGCCTCCATCAGATCGGCCTGTTGACATGACTGTAGGGCATCTTATTGACTGGTAATTAGTTGACGAACACAGCCAACTGTGTATGGTACCGTCCCTATTCAGACAGACCTGTGCTGCATTAACTAAATGTGAGCCTGGGAGCAAACTGGTAAGCATCATTCTCCAGTAAATTCTGCTTCTGTTCCTGCCTCGTTTTCCCTTGCCGATGAACTGTTACCTGGAAGCTGCAATAAACCTTTCCTCCCCGAGTTGCTTTTGGCCATAATATTTATCACAGCAGTGGGAAACAAGCTAGAACAATTGGAATTCCAAAATGTTTTCCATTAAATGCACCATCAGAAAGAACGATAAAATGCCACTTCTTTATTTCTTCTGCCTCAAGTTCATCTACAACCAGGGAAAGGCAATCCCTCTAATACATCCTTCTGTGTTAATTCTGTTGAGAATAGTGTCTACCCCAGCTCACATTAAATACTGAAACCCGACGAAAAAGCACTGCCACCTTCTACAGGGCCAGTTTCATCTGCGTCTCCTTCCTATCAAATTTTCTTTTCCATGTTGACTGTCTCCAGCATCAAGCAGACTATTTCTTGTGTGCTTTGACTAGAGAAACCCAAAACTCACCTTCAAGAGCTTAGCGTTTGTGGGCTGGAGATTTGGCTCAGAGGTTAAGAGCACTGACGGCTTTTCCAGAGGTCCTGAGTTCAATTCCTGGCAACCACATGGTGGCTCACAACCATCTGTCATGAGGTCTGATGCCTCTTCTGGTAAGCCTGATACTCCCCAGCTTAGCTTCAAACATACACAGCCTACTTTTCCAGGACATATATTTGAAAACTTCCCTTATGAAGCAGGCAGTTTGAAAGATGACCTCCATTGTCCTCTTGCTTTAAGAACTTATATTCTTGTGTAGTTTCTTATCTTTCAAGATCACACAGCAACACAGTCCACAATTTTCAGTATTAGGTAGGAAAGGAGGCGGATTTCATTTACATCCATTTTCTCTCATTTCTCTTCACATACTGTGGTAAAAAGGTGGAAACACCTCTGTAGAAAGCCAAACACTTGTGTGCTAGGCAAACACATATGAGTGACGTCTCCAGTCCTTTGTATCCTGTTTGCTTCATTACGTGACAACAGTTGGAGCCAGCAGCGTGCCGGCAACCTGGTGAATAATCCTCAGCCCTTTCACTCACTTGTAAAAGATTCCTTACCCTGAGAAGCTGTGTGAAATAGTGTTTCTGTGTCTTGCAGTACGAAGGAGTAACCTTTGAGACAGGAATAGGTAGCTAACCAAGAAACTCAAGCTGTGTCAAGCCCTATGATGTTTCCTTTGGAAACTAGACATATAACTGCTCTCACAGCTACTCCTCATGGTGGGTTCAGTCTGTCATTGTAACTTTCACATACGCTCGAGGAACTCCCCATCAACCCCAACTCAGGTGTCTTGTCCAGATCATAATCTTTTTACCCGACTTTCATTTTTGTACATTTTCTCCAAAAACCTCACTGGCTGGCTCTTCATGAGTTTAAGTATAAATTCATTTTCTCTACTTTTTTTTACTGACCTTTCTAGTTCCCTTATTTTTTAAAAAGTATGGGTTTTAATTAATAACAATTATCAATAATAATGGCATTTTAAGTAATCACAGAGATTAGCATTTGGCATTTACAAAACTGATCTCATATAGGTTAATTCTATTTGCTCTTTAATTCCACCCAGGATCAAAGATGTTATTTAAAATGTCAAATCTCATCAGAGCCTGAAGTACTTGAGAGAATGCCTTCAGCTGTCAATGACACAAACAGAACTCTCTCTCAGTTAGAAGACAGTGCCGAGATACGTCTGTGTGTCTTTGTGTCACTTTCCTCCATCTTTGTCCCCTTCCCTGCATTCACTTGTCTAATTGCCAAAGCAATATGCTCCGTAGACGCAAAACATAACTGGAAGAAGCTCAATCTTACTTCTAAAGTTTTGGCCCAAAGGAAGTGAGGGCCACTCTTTTCACATACCTACAGAACACTTAGAATTTTTTGGTGCTTAGAGAAAATTACATCCCGTGTCACAGAGACCTCAGGTTGCCCGTATGCAAATACCAGCACACTAGGAGATAGTTGGTGATAATGAGAGAGAACAATTGTGGTGGTTTGAACAGGTATGGCCCCCATAGACTCATGTGTTTGAATGTTTTGATAGCAGAGGGTGGTACTATTAGGAGGTGTGGCCTTGTGGAGTAGGAATGGCCTTGTTGGAGGAAGTGTGTCACTGTGGAGGCAGGTTTATGAGGATCTATAAACTCTAACCTGGCCAGTGGGACACAGACTCCCTTTGCTGTCTGTGGATCAAGATGTAGGGCTCTCAGCTCCTTTTCCATCCTCATGTCTGCCTGCATGTCACCATGTCCCATCATAATGGTAATGGACTAAACCTCTGAACTTCAAGCCACCCCAATTAAATGCTTTCTGTTATAAAAAGTTATCACAGTTATGGTGTCTCCTCACAGCAGTAGAAATCCTAAATAAAACACCAATGGAGGAGAAGCAAAGGAAAGGGGGACTGCCACCTGCAGGAGGAGTAAGATGTGGAGCTCCACAAGCAAGGCCGATAGCTGATGACATAAGAAAGGAGCACAAGAGCTGAGCAGTGGTGGCACACGCCTTTAATTCCAGCACTCGGGGGTAGAGGGAGGCAGATCTCTGTGAGTTCAAGGCCAGCCTGATCTACGAGAGCTAGTTCCAGGACAGGCACCAAAGCTACAGAGAAACTTTGTCTCAAAACACCAAAAGAAAGAAAGAGAGAGGGAGGGAGGGAGGGAGGGAGGGAAGGAAGGAAGGAAGGAAGGAAGGAAGGAAGGAAGGAAAAAAGGAGGGCAAGGCAACCCTCTTCAAACAC
>NW_004949100.1:16131562-16163504 GCF_000317375.1 Microtus ochrogaster | reverse complement strand
GAGAGAGGGAGGGAGGGAGGAAGGGAGGGAGGGAAGGAAGGAAGGAAGGAAGGAAGGAAGGAAGGAAGGAAAAAAGGAGGGCAAGGCAACCCTCTTCAAACACTAGACTGGTGTGATGGTGTTTTGTTTGTACTTTAACAAATAAAGTTCTCCTGAAGATCAGAGTGCAGAGCTAGTCATACTAGTTAGCCATAGAGGCTAGTCAGTGGTGGCATACATCTTTAATCCCAGCACTTCAGAAAAGAGGCAGATGGATCTCTGTGAGTTCAAGGTCACCCTGGGCAACACAAAATTGAATCAATCTAAAAGAAAAACATAGCCAAGAGGTGATGTTTTTAATACCAGCACTAGGGAGGTTAAACAGGGCTGATATGACTGGGTGGAGAAAGGAGTAGAAGCTGTGAGTAGACAGGAGCTCAAGGCATCAGACTGAGGACTTGTAGAGACAGGATACCCCATTCTGTCTGCGGGTTTCATAGAGGTAAGAACTACTGGCTGACTACTTTGCATCTCTGATCTTTTAGCTTTCACCCTCTAATATCCGACTCTGGGTTTTTATTAGTAAGAGCAATTAGATTCATGCTACAGACTGGTATTTTCTGTTTCATATATTGCCTAACCTATTTTTTTCTCTGTTGACTGTTTGAGATCTGAACATGGTTTCTTCCTCCTACAGGGAATTTCTTTTTTTTTTTATTAAATTTTATTATTGAATTAAGGATCTCCGCCTCCCCCCCCCGCCACCACCTCCCATCTCCCTCCCCCTTCCCCGAACAAGTCCCTCTCCCTCATCAGCTTGAAGAGCAATCAGGGTTCCCTGACCTGTGGGAAGTCCAAGGACCGCCCACTACAGGGAATTTCTATATCCATCTTTCCATGAACTGAGACTCTTGTCATCTGTCCAGTTTGTTCATGGTCCTTTCTCCTCTCACCAGCTCTATGTTTATTGTGTTGCTTTCTTTTTAAACACATATATGGGGCTGATAGGTTCTGTGTGTGTGTGTGTGTGTGTGTGTGTGTGTGTGTGTGTGTGTGTGTATCCCATATTGCACAAATAGAACTCAGGAGAAAACCTGCAGGTGTCAATTCTCTTACCATTATGTGGGTCTTAGGGATTGAACTCAGATTGTCAGGTTCAGTGACAAGATCCTTACACACCAAGCCATCTGCCAACGCGTAAGTTTGTTGTTTTTTTACTTTTATTTTTACTCTGGTGTAACCTGACACTGGAACTGGAAAAGGAGTAAAGCAGAACTAGAGTGATTTCATGTTTTTTGGTTTTTGAAAGTAAAATATAATTATATCAGAACCCCCCTTTCCTTTCATCCTTACAGCCCTTGCCATATATCTCCCTTGCTTTCTCTAAAATTTATAATTTCTTTAATTGTTGTTTTACAGAGACACACATATACTAAATATTTAAATATATTGTGCACAGTCCATGTAATGTTGTTCATACTCATATGATTTCAGGAATGACCACTTGATCTTGGATAACCAATTTAGAGATCCTTCCCTAAGGGAGACTACTGCTCCCATTCTCAACATTCCTTTGTTGCTTTGGTTTTTTGACTACACTTGAAATCCTGTAAGATATCCTCTTTCCAAGTTAGCCTGCCTATTGGTGTCACCTTTGTTTGGGTCTTATTTAAGCAGCCATGATGATGAAAATTTATGAGCATAATTTATCATTTCTAAGAGATGCTGTCTCACAGCAGACTTCCGGTTCATCTGGCTCTTAAAATCTCTCTGCTCCCTTCTCAATGATGTTTTCTGAGCCCTGGGTATAGGAATTATATTGTGGTTCTGCCAGTTGCCACTAAACACCACACGATCCCTCGTTTCCTGAATTTTGTTTGGTTGTGTTGTTTTTTTTGTAATGATCTCTCTCTGTTGCAAGAAGACCCTTCATGGATGAGAGGTGAGACCTATAATTATTTGTGTGTTCAAATGTAAATGTTTATAATGTCTTTAAGGCTTTTATTGGTTTAATAAAGTGGTAGTTGTAGGTTCACCTCCAAGATCCATGACTTCACTAACCCCAGGTTGTTGGCTAAGTTTTCAGTTCCAAGCATGATTTTCCTGTTATTGAGCTGGCATCCAGTTTAACTAAGAAACTATTGATTGGCACCCAGGTATGTTTGCCACTACTGTACCCTTAGGGTTATCGTGCCATACAAGTCATTTATGTGATTTATAAGCATCATAGATGAGTATGAATATTGGTTGTTTTCCTTCCTTGTAAGCTTGCATGTCACTTCTGGTACCATGAAAGCTAGATCACAGAAAGAATGCTTTCAAGTAGTTCCAGCTCAGACCATTTAGATCCTGTGACTGAAGAACATGATAATTTCAGTAATAGGTATTTATCTTCATCTTCTGATAGGTAACCAAGCCAATAAAAGTAGCTTATAATGTTTGGATCTTGTGAACAATGCTGAAGAAGTCAAAGGAAGGCTTTTCATGCCTGGTATTAAGGGTTTTGTGATCTATAACTGTAGAGGAGTATGGAAATTTTCCCATATTAAAATTTTAGTGTGATCTAGTATAAGATATAAAATCCAAACCTGAACTGTCAAAATGGTTCAGCAGGTAAAAGTCTTTGTTTCTAAGTCATTTTTGTGTGTGTGTGAGTTTCATTCTTAGTATCCAATTGGTAGGAAAGATTTAACTATACAAGTTGTCCTCTGACCTCCATAGAGATAGATGATAGACAGATAGATGATATATAGATAATAGGTAGATAGAGGATAGATAGACAGACAGACAGACAGACAGACAGACAGACAGACAGACAGACAGACAGACAGATAGATAGATAGATAAAGATAATATATAGGTATATAGATGATAGATATAGATAAGTGATATATAGAGAAGGATAGACGGAGACAGAGAGAGATGATAGATAGATTTTAAAAATAACCTACACCAAACTGTCCTTTGACATTAGAGTTAGACTTCTGTACCAGATAGGGAAGAAGTTAAGATATAGATATTTGGACAGAGTAAGCTGGTGGGACCAAGTCAAGGACTCTGGGATATTTTGTGTGGAAAGGTATTGCTTGATTAGTCAAGTTGTTTATTGTTGTATCTGATACAAGGTTTCACTATGTAACCAAGTTGTCCCTAATTCTCTCTGCAGTTTGAGCTAGCCTTCAATCCATAACAACTATCTGGTCTCATCTTCTGAAGTGCTGGAATTACAACTGTGAACCCCAGCATACACAACAATACTGATTTATGGAGAGAGTTAATCCTGTGTATCCATATTTACTAGAGAAAATGTTGGGAAATATTCCTGATGCCTATAGGGTTTACCCCTCACCTAGTTTGAATGAAGTAATAAAAAAGAGAAAACTTCTCTTGTTAACATCTCCTCCATGGTTTCATTGGGACCAGGAAGTTGGTCAGATAAGAAAATTAGACAAGCAATGTGAAGACAGACCATTTGCCCCAGAAGAGGCAACTTTTCCTGGGTGCACTGGAAAAGGGAAGATCAGACATGTGCTTAAGTAGGTAGGGTGCCTTCAGGTGCTCAAGAGGAGTAGCCTAAATGTTAGCACTTGCAATTCATACCAGATAGTTTCATAATTTATTTATGTTACTTTTTAAACCAACAAGTTAATTCTTTGGAACAAATTATGTTTTTTAAAAAAAAATTTTAAAGGTCAATATTTAGCTTTTAAAAGGACCAACACTAGTTCAGAACATCCCAGAAAAATAAACCTTATAATAGAAACTCATTAACTGATGTAAATGTCAACTAAGAGGGGCATAAGAAATTCAAGGACTAACTCATCAACTCCATCTTCTCATAAAAAGTGTATTATCTTGTTTTTTGTTACATTATTTCATAGCACAAAGACAATATGTTTAGCTGCATATGATATCTAATTTATAGATAAAAACTCTATGAGGTATAGCAAAAAAAAAAAAGAAGAAAATACATTGCTCATGTCCAATGATGTCTCACAGCAGGATAAGACAGACATAAGAAGAAGATCAAGGTAAAAAAATTTAACCAAGCTCATCCTATCCCTCTGATCTTTCTTAAGTCTTTTATACTTAATCATCATTGACATTTCAAAGCTAGTTATTCATCCTGAACAGTTTTGGCTTTGGAACCCAGACCCCACTCTATTGGGCATCAGCAGCTTCTGAGTACAAACTAACAGACCGAAATAATAACACAGCATTCAGACCTTCTGAATTCTGACACCTTCTCCTGTGAGGATTAGTGTTGACTATCAACTTGACTAGATCCAGAATCACCTAGGAGACAAATATCTGGGCATGTTTGTAAAAGAGATTCTAGATTCATCTAACTGAAGTAAGAAAATCCCCACCTAATATACGCAGCGCAATTTCAAAGACTGCATTCCTGGATAGCAGAACAAGGAGAGAACAAGTACTAGCATTCATCTCTCTCTGCTCCCTGACTGCAGCACAATGTGACCATCACAATGTTTTCGTCACTGAGATAGACTGCACTCTCAAACTGGGAACCAGAATGAACTTTCCCTCTCTTAAAGGTGCTTTCCTCAGTTGTTTTGTCACAACAGAAAAAAAAAAAACAAAACAAACAAAAAACAACAACTAACTACATTCTCCACCACCAGGAGCCCTCCTCATGATCCTCAACAAAGACCACCACATTAATGGAAATTCAATAGAATCTTTTTAAATATCTGGAAGGCTTTTTGAAAGTTCAGGAAGCTCAGTATGTGGTGTAAAGGACAAGCTCACAAAAAATATTGAATGGCACCCTTGATCAAGAAAGCAAAGCACTGTCTCTATGTATATGGAAGGTTTTGGTAGACATAGTCTAAATAAGAGTTACAGCAAAGGAAATGAATTATGGACACTGGGTCATATTTGTAAGCAGCACAAGAATATAAAAGGAAAGCTCAATGTGGTGCCACCTGGCTGCAATTTCAGTGATTGGGAGGTAGAGGCAGGGGGAACACGCTGGGCTGCATAGTGAGTTCACAGTCAGGCTTCACTGAGCGAGACCCTGACTCACATAAACAAAGATGTAAAGAGATACAGTGGCCAGCATAAAGACCTATACAAGATCAAGCCAACATGCCACCATGAATCAGGGAGAGGAACTTGAGCTGCCACCCCTAGCTGAGAATCTATGGACAGCTGATGACTAGGAAGGAGAATTGGTTTTCTTTAGCAGTGTGTCCCCTGGTAGGTTGACCTTGTTATGGTGGGTGAACCCATATGATGAATATATGGATAGCATTAATGTGACTTAATTAAAACAACAAGGACAAAACATTAAAAATGAATTTGGAAGGGAGAAATGAAAATGTTGTACGCATGTATACAATTCTCAAAGAATATATAAAAATATTATATTAAAAATGGAAAAGACAACAACAGAAACTCTAGTATGGTCTAAAATATGGTCTATTTGACCTTAAACTAGAAGAGAATTTTCTGATAACTATGATGCAAACTGGGCAATGAATAAGCATAAGTAAAGAAACAGTTCTTTTCCAATCATTTGGAGAAAAGGAAATTAATAAGACAATTCTTTTCTGCAGGATAACTATTGGGAAGAAATGCTACCCCTGTCTTGAATAGAAAAAAAATGTTAAATAAGAATGGAGCAATGGCTCAGCAGTTAACAGTACTTGTTGTCCTGTAAGAGAGCTAGAGTTCGGTTTCTAGCACCTTGTTACACAACTCTGAACCTCCTGTACCTTCAGCTTCAGGGGGATCTGATACCCTCTTCTTGACTTCTTGGACACCTCTACACATATGAACATCCAAAGGTAAGAAGTATGCCCATAAATAAAAATAAAAATGAATTTTAAAAACAAATGCTAAACATGGGAAGAAACTGGTAAATATTTGCTAGGATGGGTAGCACATTCTAAACATACCAAGAACTTTTCCTCTTAGAGACATGAGGGCAGGTTTTCCTCTTGGTTTAGGGAAAGATGGAATAGAAACAACCTCAACGTCATGGTCACTAACCAGAGTGTGTGTGTGTGTGTGTGTGTGTGTGTGTGTGTGTGTGTGAGAGAGAGAGAGAGAGAGAGAGAGAGAGAGAGAGAGAGAGAGAGAGAGAGAGTCCACTGGACAGCCTTAAATTCAGTTTATGGAATACTTAAGGAGTTTTATTGAAGAGACTAATGATGATCACTGAAAAAATGACATGCTTTTTTGAAAACTGCAGTGAAAGCAGAAAAGAATAGCAGGACACTTAGTCACTTCAAGGGGAATGGGTTCACTGTTCAGAGGACAAAAATGAGCAGTCACATTTCCAGTTTGGTCCTAGAAACACAGCCCCAGCTAACATTGCTACAGGAAATTTTTAAAGGCTGTTTTAATTGTGTGTGGGTTGTGCTTGTGAATGCAGTGCCCATGAAGTCCAGAAGAAGATGCTGGATCTGCTGAAGTTCTAAGAGGCAATGAGCTGCCCAGCTTGGGTACTGGAAACTGAACCCAGTTTCTCTGCCATAGCGTTACCTGCTCTTAACTGCTGAGGAATCGCTCCGGGGTCCCAGTACAGGAATTATAATGAAATCTAATTCCCCACCTTTGTAAATTGCACTGTATTCCTTCTTAGAACAAAGTGCCACCCATGTACACCCACTTCAATTAGTTCCATTTTTTAAAAAGTTTTTAAAGCAGATTTAGAAACAGAGAATCTGAGTCTAGCCCCCCACGTTCCCAAATTCATGTACTGCCTTGGTGCCACACATTGAAGTAAAACATTTAACGATACAATATTAGAAGTTTTCCATCTTTTCTCAACTTCTTCCATTGTATATGTTCCTAGGAGAAGCAGTACGTTACAATGATGTAACCTCTTTCAGAGACCAAAGTCTGCTTAGTTTGGGCAATTCATCATTCACAGTCTTGATGACTTTGAGACCACTGCCCTGAAGTACAGGTGAGTTTAGGTTTACAGTAGAAAATTGGGTCATATTTCAAAATTTATATGGCATCTCCCACTTTCTCTAAACAAGATACATATAAGTGCTGTACATCACAAAACCTGTAATCCAAGAGGAAGATAAAAACATTTATCCTCGGCCGGCGGTGGTGGCACACACCTTTAATCCCAGCACTCGGGAGGCAGAGGCAGATGGATCTCTGTGAGTTCGAGGCCAGCCTGGTCTACAAGAGCTAGTTCCAGGACAGGAACCAAAAAGCTACGGAGAAACCCTGTCTCGAAAATAAAAATTAAAAAAGCATTTATCCCCATAGCGGATCATGGCCCATGTCCAATCCTCGCAATAACTGCAGTCCTTCCTGTCTGCTTCCAGTCAACCTCATATTCTATCACAAGCACCATTGCTTAAGAGTGTAAGTTAAGATTGACGTGTTGGTCATGTTAACCTGCATGGTCTCATGCTTTATCTCTGCCAATCACCCTTCTTGCCAGCCAAAAAGATTAATTGGATTCAGCGCAGACTACAAAGGTCACCCATCACCATCCATAGTAAATAACATTGATGAGTTTTACTAATTTGTAGCGTAAGTTGAGGTTAAAATCTTCTTAAAATGATACCCAGGTGCTATCACTTTCCCAAGAGAAATGTTTCCCAGGACTCTATGAGACACTTCTATGAGACACTGGATAAACAGGCATTCTCTGAGTCAGATCCTATGCTAGTGAACCATCCTTCTTCGTTCTCAACAGTCTACAGCCACCCTGGTCATCCTTTCACTCCACTCCCCACTGCTAGGCAACACTTGACCTGACCAGCTCATGTTTTCAGTGGCCTCTGAGCTGGCACCATCTCGGCCAGAGTCTAACTGGGACTATGGGAAACTTTCAGGCCACATTTGATAATATGTACAATAAAGTACCCTCTTTGAAATTCAACTTGTCAAGGATCTATAGACACATTAGTTTAATATATTTTGGGAAATATATTAAACGAAAAAGGCAAAATGTGGATAAAAATTATTTTTAAACATGAATATTCTTTGCAGCAACAGTAAAAGGATAGAAGAAAATGAACAAAGGAAGAAAAAAGACAAAAAGAGGAACAGATCTCAGCCTTTTTCCAATGTTTCCTCTTAGAAAGATCTAGCAGAATGATATCATTCAAAATGAGTGCTTCTGTGATCGATCTTCTAATTATAAAGTCTCAGAGAAACTGGAAAACTCTGATCAGAATTTAAAAAAAAAAAGCAGCAGAGAAGCCAGCCAAGACAGAGACACCCTAGCTCAGTTTAGGTCATTTGTGTGCATGGGAACCATGGCCCTGTCCAGCACAGGCTGATGGGAAGTCTGCACTTGGTGCAGGAAAGACCAAGGCCGTGTCAGAGATAACAGGAAAAAACAAAATGTCTCTCCTAGGAGTCCAGCTATGAGGAAGCTACATAATCACTCAATTCCTGCTATGACATCTTCCCAGATGGATTCTGGAGATGAAATCCTACTCTGTTTTTATGAACTCTATTCTGTGGGGTCTTGGATCTTTGTGACTGTAAACACAAGGTCCTCAGAAGAGTGTGGTAATGCACGCTTGAAATTACAGCACTCAGGGAGGGTGAATAGGGGCAGGGGAATAATCTTGGACTGTAAAGTTAGTTAGAGACCAGTCTGGGCTACATAAGACTCTATCTCAAAATACAGGCAGGGAGGGAACTAAGTGAATGGAAACCATAATTACAGCAGATCTCTGTGCTTAAGTTGCGTACATTTTTTTCCATTATCAATTATGCATGAAGATTGGTGCTATTTGCTGGTGGTGCTGTTTGTTTTATAGTATAAAGAACTATAAACTTGGAGGGAAGTGGCTGGAAAGATGACTAAGTAGGTAAAAGTAGTTACTGCCAAGTCTGATAACCTGAGTAAGTTCAATCCCCAGTGGAAAAGAGAACTGATCTCTGAGAGCTGTCCTCTGACATCTACACATGAACTGTGGGATGGGTGTACCAACACCCAAATACATAGATGATAGAGAGAGAGAATGGATGGATGAATGGATAGATTAGATAGATAGATAGGTAGATAGATAGATAGATAGATAGATAGATAGATAGATAGATAGATAGATAGATAGATAGATAGATAGATAGGTCTGTAAACTTTAGATCTGACTTACCAGGTTCAAATCCTAGGGTGACAATTAGCTTTGTCATTTTAAAAGTTACTTAGTGTTTCTGCTCCTCAGTTTCCTCATCAGTAAGATGGAGATTATAGTAGCATTTATTGAATGGGTTATGTAAGAATATATTCAGTATTCAGTAATAAAGAATATGCCCAGATTTCTGGTCACTCTCCCCTACCACCTTGTCCTCACTCCCTCCTATGTATCAGCCCTTTCTCCTTTCAAATCCTTTTCTGATACTCATATAGTTTTGTTCCATTTTATTACCAACTGAGTTTAATCAGCACATTTGTGTGGTCACATGTTTCAAACAATGATTGGGAACCTGGTGGACTCACCTGTGGATCTACAACTTAAGACAATGACTTCCCTCGCGCCCCAGAACTTACCAGTAGCTAGTAGTTGAGTGAGGGAGAGTACAGTGAACTGTAATGAAGAGAGAGGCTTATGTATGCTCTTGGCACTGATAATCAATGAAAACCAAGTGCTTGGCCCTAACTGGGACATTTATGCCACCTCTTGTGAGGCTCAGGAAGTGTTGAAGAAAGAATGCAAGCATAAAAGGATGCAAATTATCATCTTCTGGCCATGACAATATGGATATTTTGATCATGATCTTACAGCGACTCTATTTGTCTGCACCAGGCTTGCACAACACCAGGCTTGTCATCAGACATAGATGGGAAAGGGACCATATACTAACCTAATCAGCTATTGGCTACTTGAGGCTCTAGGATAAAGGCAGTGATTGTCTGCAACTGTGTGCCCCACAGGTGAGCCCCACAAGGCTCCAAAGGATAGTTCAAAAGACTTGATCACACAGATGACTAATTAAACTCAGTATTCACAAGACAAAACAAAAACCATGAATGGTAGAAGGGACTTGTGAATATGAGAGGTGTTAACAGGGGTGGGTGGGAGATGCAAAGATCTGCATGATGAAATTAACCACAGTGTGTTATCTGGTCTATGAAATTGTCAGCAAAAGAAAGTAAAAGTTACATAAAACGATATATATAAAACTAATGACAGTCAAAAAATCAGATTTCTTGTAATCATAAATTTGAACACTGTCCTTTTGTAGACAGTATACTGTGTTGACAACTGTCTTGGTAGAATAAACCTTATAAAATTATTGGTAAGGGAAAGTTGCTCTACAAAAATAGAAACTGTCTGAAGAATGTTGAGAGAATATGGACTCAGCTGTAATCCTCCCCTTGAGGTCGTTGGTCAACAATGTACACAGCCCTTCAGAAAGAGAATTAGGAAAGAAAATGCTAAACAAATATTCAAGATACGTGTGCCCTTCTGCAGGAATCCTAAATGCTGGGCCTGCTTCAGCTAATAATTCATTAGAATGGATTATGTTGAACTTACTAGAACCTGTTTCATCATAGTCCTGACTAAATCCATCTCTTCGTGATAAATGTTTAATACTTCGGTCATTTTTTTCTGTTGTATTTGGTCTCTTGGTTGCTCTGCACATAATAGAAGTGGGTGTTGACATGGATTTGATTAGCATATCTGGTGTTATATCTCTCTTGCCTAAATATTTATTGGTGATGGTGGGGTACATCAATTGCTTCTTTTTCATCAGTATGCAAGCATACAACAACATACTCAACATGTGTATGTATGTGAGTGTGTGTACACATCAGATACCTTCCTCAGTAACTCCCTTGCTTGTTTTTTGAAAGAGAGTCTCTCACTGACCTGGAGAACACCAATATGGATAAACTGGATTCACAGAAAGCACAAGGGCTCCTCTTGTCTCTGTCTTGCCAACACTGGGGTTACAAGCGTTTACCAGCATGCTTGGCATTTGAGATGACTTCTGGTCCTCATACTTGAACAACGGGCACATTTCTGCACTTTGCTGCCAGAGCCACCTCTCCGAGATCTCAATATAACGTTGCACAAGGTTCACTCGTTTGTATTAGGGAAGAAACAAAAGTGAAAGAAATCTTACTCCTGCCTTCAGATAAACTCATATTAATATAGTTAAAACCTAATAAAGTATACTCACTCAAGTTACCAAAGGATATGAGATGATGTGGCAGAATCTCAGACAATTTAGTGGAATTGGTATTTGAGTTGTTCTGCAAGGAATGTGTGCAAATTCTATGTTCAGGGCTTTGAAAATGGTACATTCAGGAGAGGGAGCAGCATGACAGAAGACAGTGTCAGAAAAAAATAGCCTCAAGAAAGAGCAAGA
Source organism: Microtus ochrogaster (assembly GCF_000317375.1). Classification (NCBI taxonomy): domain Eukaryota; kingdom Metazoa; phylum Chordata; class Mammalia; order Rodentia; family Cricetidae; genus Microtus; species Microtus ochrogaster. Next base: position 16,152,197 of record NW_004949100.1, on the reverse strand, counting down.
TGATGTGAATGGAGAACTTGGTGTAGTGAGTAGGAAGTGGTAGAATAAAAGTCCTGAGAGCTGCAGACGGGAAAGTACAACCGCAGAAACAAAAGGGAGAGATCTGAATGTCATTTTAAGCCATTGACTCTGTTCTGCATAAGGTTTTCTGCCTGGGGCCAAATTACACAAGATGTTTTGTGTGTGCTAGAGGAATGGTCTGGATAACCACTAAAGTTTCTTCCAAATTTTGATTGATTCTAAGATCATATTTATGGGTGCAAGAAAGGCTTGCAGGAGCCGGGCGGTGGTGGCGCACGCCTTTAATCCCAGCACTCGGAAGGCAAAGGCAGGTGGATCTCTGGGAGTTCGAGGCCAGCCTGGTCTACAAGAGCTAGTTCTGGGACAGGCACCAAAGCTACAGAGAAACCCTGTCTCAAAAAACCAAAAAAAAAAAAAAAAAAAAAAATCTGTAACCTGTTGAATCTTTCCACATTTTTACCACTAGGAATGCAATTGTAATAGTAGTCACAAAGTTTTTGTCTGCTAATTCAGTCACCTGGGTCTTATACAAGTCCATTTGGAGACTTGTGAAAGTCATTACAGTGTATATTTTACTTCTTTGAGTGCCTCTTAAAGATTTCACACATCATAGGTGGGTTGGTTCATTGGCTGGTTTTGTTTTGTTAGCTACTGAATGTTTTATGCCCTTATAAGATTTTTTATTTTATTTTGAAAGCCATACTTCATTTTCTATATAGCATAAAAATTCTATAGTAAGTAATGGTGTAGTTGAATGATTTCATATAGTTTTAACAGAATGAAAATGGGGAAATACTTTAGGTTAAAACCCCCTCCCTGCAGAACATTGTTTTTACACAATCACTTTTCCTTTCGTTTAATTTTTGACATTTTTTTTAAATCTTATGTGAGTGGATATTTTGCTTGCAGGTATTTCTGTACACCATGTCCATGAAATGCCCACAGAAGCCAGAAGATGTCAGATCTCCTGGAACTGGAGCTACAGAGAGCTGTTAGTCATCGTGCAGGTGCTCGGAATCAAACCAGGGTCCTCAGAAAGAGCAGTCAGGGTTCTTAACTGCTGACTCATCTCTCAGAGCCCCCAAAACATGTTTTCTAAGTGAACCAATGTGATAAAAGTATCCATTGACTAGTCTTTCCTAATTCTGATCACACTGATGGTCAGTGGAATTAAGAGCACCAACCTGTCACGATCACTTTCTCAACAGACAGGCACATGCTGGGTTCTACTAGAATACAAAAGGAGTTCTTGCTGCAATGAAGATTAGAAACATCTAATCTTTTCTTATTTTGGGACTTTGGTTGCTGTTACTGTTGTAGTTTTAATTGATTCTTCTCTCACAATACATCCTGACCACAGTGCCCTCCTTCCACTCTTCCCAGCTTACCCCATCCTCTTCCCCCAGATCCACTCTCCTTCCATTTCCCTTCAGAAAAGAGAAGGCTCTAAGAGACAACCAAACATGACAAAATGAGAGAGTAAGGCAAGGCGGAAACCTTCATTCGTTAAGAAGATAATAGAAATAGCAATTGTAGAGTCAACATTGGCCCATACCTAAGAGAAAAACTAAATTTCTCAACAAGAAATAGCGAGTTTTACATTGTCTAGTAGGCATGGGCACCGTCACCAGCTCCATGTGACCCAGTTTCTTTCAGACTTTGTTTTTCCTTGCTGGAATAGCTTCATGTAGTATGTGTACCATTCTTTTTTCATCTAAGCACTCCAGTGGGACCCTGAAGAGAAAACTTGAGCTCATTCTCCACACAGCTCAGGTCCTCTCTCTTGTGCCCTTCTTCGTGAATCTCACAGCCCTCGCTTCCCAATGGCATAGGTTAAGCTCCTTGTTTAATGAGGACTGCAGGGCACTACCTCCCTTTCTTGTCGTTCACCACCATCAGGAAATTTTCTCAGGGCAGCAAGTCCGGTCGCTCACAGGACTCACCTGTTGTTCTTTCTTCCACACACCACTGCCCAGTATCAGCACCAAACCTGTGAGACTCGATGGCTCTTTTCCTTCAGTTGTTCTTTTGTGTCTGGTAGGAAAGTAAATCCAGTCTCCTTTCTTATTTTCTGTCATGAAGCACTCAATGTGATCTTTTTTTTTTCCTGTCTTTCTTTATTGTTGTTGTTTTGGATAGGGTTGTGCTTTTTCTAATTATTTTTAAAGACTACAATTTTAGAGGAGTTTTAGGTTTGGGGGAGAATTGAACAAGATGTGCAAAGATCTCTCACATACTACCTGCCCTCATACATGCTTGCCTTTCCCTACCAACAAATCCCCTACCAGAGTGGGAGATTTATTACAATTTGTCAACTTATATCAAGACGTTATATCCAGAGTCTTCATGAAGATCCTCTCATACTGTGAACCTGCTATAGCTTCTAACTGATGGAGGAAGGCCATTGGTTAAGTAATGAAGAAACTGCTTGGCCTCATAGGTTAAAACATAGGTGGGAGGAGTAAACAGAACAGAATGCTGGGAGGAAGAGGAAGTGAGCTCAGACTCGACAGCTCTGCTCTCTGGAGCAGAGATGCCATGCTCCCCTCTCCAGGACAGAGGCGATAGCTCTGCTCTCTGAGGCAGATGCATGAAGCTCAGACCCAGGATGGACGTAGGCTAGAATCTTCCCGGTAAGCACACCTAGCAGTGCTACACAGATGATTAGAAATGGGCTAAATTAATATGTGAGAATTAGCCTAGAGGAGGCTAGATAGAAATGGGCCAAGCAGTGTTTAAATGAATACAGTTTGTGTTGTTATTTCAGGCATAAGCTAGCAGGCGGCCGGGGTGCTGGGGACGCAGCCCCACCGCTCGTATTACAACCTCTAACTATACCACAATATATATTTATATCAACTATTAAAAGTGTATTTGATATTATAAGAGCATGTACTCACTTTTGAAACATGTTATATATTGTATACGTTACAACCGCCATAATAACTTTCAGCAGCATGCTGCTGACTGTGGGATGGGGAACAAAAAATCTAGGAACCTGAAATTCTCTACTTACCTTCTTCATCATCACCTCGGGACAGTTTTTCCAATGTGTCCTTAAAGACATTGTGTGGCCTCCAGAAAAAGTCAGCGATCACATATTCTTTCCTCTTTTTGGGCTACTGTGCATCTCACTCAATTGCTTCCATAATTAACCACTACTTTAGACATCAATTGAACCATCCTTCTAGGACACATCCTTTCTGGTTTTATCCCTCCATCCCAGGAGATATCAAATTCTTTTATATCATGGTGCCTTAAAATCTATTTTTCTTATTTTTCTTGTTATCTTTCTCTCAAAATGCAATCAAAAAGTCAGTGCTACAGTTTTGGTATTTATATTCATTTTCTACCTCAGACTACCACATGAGAGTACCAGCCATGCCCATTTTGTCTAAATCATGATCTTCTCAATATCTATTGAATATACTAAGAAAACCTTCACTGAATGAGTGAATGAACGGCTCTTGTATTTGCAAAAACCGATGTTAAAAACTCGAATTCTATAGAATGAAAAGAGAGAATATCTTCAAAGTAGACTGTATAGTGTGAGAAAAGAGAGAGGGTAGAAGGTTCACCAGTGGCAAAGGAGCTCAGAAACAAAGGCTTGCCGAATAGTCTTCATTTTCTTCCTGCCCTTGTGTCTATCTGGTCCCCTTCTACTGCTAGAGTTCTGTTCACTGATGAGGATGGGAGTCTCTTCACTTTAACACATTCATAAGTATCAAGTTCTCTTGAATTTGAACAAAGGAAGCTCAAAGGAAAAAACTAGAAATGATATTCCGATGGGGAAAAAAGTCTCAAGAAATGAAAATGTCTATGAGAAAAAAGAATTAATATTCGATGGAGATAATTTCCTGATTTCTACATGATATTTCTTTATGTGAATATCTCCCTTTGTTCATAATAAATTATGAATAAAAATTTCAATAATTGGTCACTGTCTTAGGCATTGTTTTGTTGCTGTGAAGAGACACCATGACCAAGGCAACTCTTACAAAAGGAAGTATCTAAGTGTGACTGGCTTACACTCTCAGAGGTTTGCTCCATTATCATCACAGCAGAGCATGGTGGAGCATGGCAATCACATCCTGGTTTGCGAGCAGTGGGCACGGAGAGACACCTAGCCTGCTGTGGGCTTTTCAAACCGCAAAGCCCACCCCTAGCGACACACTTTCTCTAACAAGGCCGCACTTCCTAATCCTTTCAATCCTTCTCAAATTGTGCCACTCCCTGATGACTAAGCATTCAAATATGAACCTATATGGGCTGTTCCTATTCAAACCACCAGTCACCAAATTTTCTTCTTTTTACATTTTTCTGTGTGATATTGGTTTAAAAGACAGAAGTCCAGTGTTAAAATATGTTGATAGGCATGATGATTTTTCCTTCCCTCCACCTCATTGGTGGGTTTCCCAACAAAATACAGATGAACCACTATAAAATAAGTAGTTTGCTAACATGAATATATTTAACATATAATACATTTTCAGAAAGGATTGTTTTGTCTTATAGAACCAAGTAAAGTCAACATCTGATCCAGAAATTTATATGTACATAATATGTACTATTACACACACACAGACATGCACGTACTTGCAAGAGATATTCTTGGGGATGTTACTAGAAACCACTCAAGAGAATCAACTTAACTTGCCTAGACTTTTAACACACTTAAGATATTGGCAGAGAAACCCTCTGAATGTGTCTGTGAAGATGGTTCTAGAAACAGACAGTGAGGCTGTGAACCATCTGTGGTTTAATCCATTGATGGATTCAAAATATGAACGGACCCTTGGAAGGTGATAAAACTGTGGTGAGGGGAGCTTTCTTTGTCACTTGAGGTACTACTTTAATGCTATAACACAGTCCTCATCCCTTCTTGTTTTCACTAGCTTCATGGCCACAATAAGTTGAAAATCCTCTTTTATTGGCTCCCACTGCCACAATATTCCACTTCACTTCAAGCCCAAAGCATTAGGTCAGTTTGGGTAACTTAAAGATCAGGTTCATCCTTCACACTAACAATGAGTAACTCCAGGCAGCGGTGGCACACTACTTTAATCTCAGCACTCAGAGGCAGAGGCAGGCGGATCTTTGAATTCAAGGTCATCCTGGTCTACAGAGTGAGTTCCAGGACAGCCAGGGCTACACAGAGAAACGGTGTCTCAAAAGAAATGAACAAACAGCCGGGCGATGGTGGCGCACGCCTTTAGTCCCAGCACTCGGGAGGCAGAGGCAGGCGGATCTCTGTGAGTTTGAGACCAGCCTGGTCTACAGAGCTAGTTCCAGGACAGGCTCCAAAGCCACAGAGAAACCCTGTCTCGAAAAACCAAAAAAAAAAAAAAAAAAGAATGAGTAACTGTCAAAGAAGTGGCTCAGAACTGAGGACTACAAATTATTTTCAAGAAACAAACAGTAGACTCTAGAGGAATAACAAGACAAAGGGAACGGACTTCAGAGAACAAAAAGGTTCCAATAGAAACAGATGTCTGCTAATCATGTAGATGCCTCTGCTCCTGTCTCTGGGGTGAAGAAAGTCAAGCTTTTCTCCCATAATCAACTTGAGTCCTGCACGGCAGGAGAAGAAGCATACCTTTGCCTTCAAAAATCTTTTTCCTGTTTTCAGTCAAGTAGGGGGGGAGCATAGAGCTTTGCTTGAGTCAGCATCACTGTTGCCTTCTGCTTGTGTTTTGGCATGGTGTCGTCTCTCCTTTACACTACTCTTTGTGAAAATGTCTCAAAATGCAGCAGATGTGCCCACAGCTCCACTGGTAGAATTAGACCCTAGTCTGTGCTTCAACCCGCTGGGTCTCTAAGCCCTGGGACAGAGAAAGCTGCTTCGTGTTCAATGTTCTGAGGACTCCACATACCAGGAGGCTCCCCTACTACATCAGCATAGAAACCTAAGTCCTTTCCACACTTTTTCTCTATGTTTCCTTTATGACAGAAAATGACCCGTTAGCTAAAATGGTAAACCCTGTTGTGCCAGAAAAACAACATCTGGAGACTTAGCCGGAAGCAGTGCAAGTCTAAGCAGGCTGGGGTGTCCAGTGGGTATCAACCTATGCGATCTGGCATGTGGCACAGCAAGCTGCCACCAACAACATATGTTTACATGCTAATGAAAGTTATGCTCATTTAGAATAAATTTGCATCCATCAAACTCCAGAGAGCAGAATGTTTTGTTGGGCAGAAATGGCCTGTGGGATTCTGGGGCGAATGTGAACTAAGTTACCAGTTCAACTTCTAAGACATCCTTGAGGGGAAAATGAATAGAAAAATGCTGAGCTGGAAATCATTTGTTCTCACAGATGCCTGGAGTGGCCTTGGGTGTAATCCAAAGTCTCAGTCTTGAGAACTGTATTGGAAGGGAGGGAGAGCAAAGAGCTGGGGGAAAGATAACCATGGGGGGGCAGATCTTCCCTCTAAAAGAGGATGCAGAAGGGATTCTGTTCAGTACTGAATTCAGCCTCAGTTTTTCCCATGCTCCTATGGAGTCACTTCTCATCCCTGAATCTTAGCAGCCTCATCTGTAAGCAGAATGTCTGGTCCCATGAGCTTTAAAGTCCTTCCATCTGCAAGAATCAATAACGCATATGAGACATGAGTGGGAATCAAACACTTCAGTATAATAACTCAAGAAAACTTCTCTCTGTATCAATCAAGGTCCCTGCAGAAAATGTCACACCCAAAGGGACAGTTAGAGTCACTGAGGGGATTCTTTAGAGATGGTGGACAGAGATAAAGGAGAGTAGAACTGAGCCCTCACAATTAGTAAAAGGAAACCCTAGAGGAGCTAGGGGGCTGCTCACAAGACAGTGTAAGGAGTAAGGGCAAATGGAGAAGCTCCCCTCCCTCTCTATACCCTTCATCTCCACCCCCTGCTTGTGCTGGAATCATACCAGTAGCCTCAAGCAAGGAAGTCACAGAAACGGCCCAGGCTTAGAGATAGAAAGGTTATAGGGTACCCCAAAAGTCACTCATCTCCCCTTCAACACTATCCGACAGGCTATGAGAACTTTGACAGGGATGCCGCAAACAATGTTCACAGTATCCCTATTTCCAGAGCTGCACCTTGCATAAGATTTCATTTTGCAATGCTGCAGGGGGCTCATCAGGGATTATAACAGCACAGGGTTGACCGATTCTGCAAGCTTCCTTGTCAATTGTGCCCTCAAGCCTTCAAAGATCTGATATCTCTTTCCTAGCAGATATAATCATAATTAGTTCTCTTTGCTTTTGAATCAACGTCATCTCCTCCCAATCTCCACCCCTCACTCCTTAAGTAACCAAGGACCTTCATACAAAGGGAATGAAAAGGCTGTATTAGTGCTTCATGTACATCCAAGTGAACATCATCAAGCTTCAAGAAGGGACCGAGAGTTCTTCTGAAGAACTGCATGAGCTGGAGTGACCTCATCTGTGATCATCTGGATTTTATCCTCCAAAATCATAGGGTAAAGCTCTAACTCCCAGTTTCTAAGACTGTGTCATACTGGGAAATAGACTCTTTTATGGAGTAATGAAGATAAAATGGGGTCATTGGGGTGGGTCCCAACCCAACCCAATAAGATCATTCCCCTTTGAAGAAGAGATAAGAATACACACACACACACACACACACAAGGGGGTGTTGGATCTTAAGTGAAAACATGGAAAGAAGACTGCTCTTGGCAAGCCAAGGAGAGGGGGCCTCAAGAAAACATTAAACCTGTCCAACCCTTTGTCTCAGCCTTCAGAGCCAAGAGAAGGAGATAAAGAGACAGCCTAGTCAGTAAAGTGTTTGCCTTGCAAACACAAGTTACTGAGTTCCATGCTCAGAACCCACATTTAAAAAACTGGATGTGATGGTGAACACATAACCATGGCACTGGGGAAGTGGACGAGACAAACTTTCCCTGAGACTCCCCAGCCAGCCAGCCTAACCCAGTCATGAATCCGAGACCCCATTAAGAGACTCTGTCTTGAACAACCAGCACTGAGGAATGACACCTATGGCTGTCCTCTGGCCTCCACAAACAAAACCCATGAGTACATACACAGCTGCATATGTACATCACACACACAATGAAACAATAACTTTTTGTCATTTGAGCCCTTCTATGGCATCTCAGGAGGGACAATTTATTATTATTGTATTTACAAATTCACCTCCTAATTCCACATAACTGGTAGTGTTTTATATGGCACTTAATCTCCAGCATGTAATTCCTGTTAAGAGAGAGAATTGGTAACCTGAAAGACATCTGCACAGGAATAAGCAGGCACTTCACAGGAGGGCAAGAGGAAGACCAAGGAAACTCTACATGGATAGACCACTGGAATCTTACTGTGTGAGCAGGGATCTTCTTTGAGCTTTACTTTCATACTACTTTGCTGAATATTTTTGTCCAGTGGCTTTGTACATCAAGGTTCAAGTGCATTCTCTTTCTAAGAGCAGTGTGACTCTATCAGTTCTGTCTCCCTGTTGATTTTGAGAGTGTGCCTATATGCTGCAATCTATGTGTGTTTGCATATTCACTATTTAATTCTTTCTGTTAACACACCTTCTCCATTAAAAGCAAAGTCCATATTCATCCTTTTGCGTATAAGCCCAACTCTATGCTTACTGCATATTAGACAAAATATTTTTTTAATAAATTCAAATTAGGTTTCACAAGATTGCATTAGATGTTACTGAATGTGGCACCATTAGCCTGATTCCAAAAATTTCCCAAATCTGATCTCTGGTCTGGAATTCTAGCTTAGTGTCTGAAAATGTCAGCCGTGCCCTTCCCCATTCAATGGAGCAGAGCTCACACTTGATCTTCATAACCACAATTAGAAAGATTCATATTCTGGAAGAAAGCTAAATTGTTCATTTGTGTTAACTCAGCACTTGGGACCAATAACCTCCTGAAGAGAAAGCAAAGCTACATTTTTGTCTTTTGGAAATGAGCCCTCAGCTGCAGCCTGCAGAACAATCTTATGCCACTGGGATCCAGACTCTGCCTTGTTTGAGAAAGGAAAAGTCACCCTTCCCAAATAGACATATTTGTATATGATGCCAATTAAATGCCTCAATATTTGGCAAAAATGGTGGAAATTTAGAGAGGTAGCTGTGGGTGAATAGATGGATAGATAGATAGATAGATAGATAGATAGATAGATAGATAGATAGATAGATAGATAGATGGTGGGTAGATAGATAGAATGATTGATTGATTGATTGACTGACTGACTGATCTAAGATTTCACTTGGTACTAAATCACAAATTTATTCTAACTAAATACAATACACTGAATCAAATTGAAATGCCTAAGATAAACAGGGCAAACTATATATTTGTATATGGAAATAACAGTGAATCTCATTAATTTGTATAATTAATACGTGTTCATAATTTCAATTTTTAAAAATACCCTTTTGTTTTTATTTATCCTGTAACTTGGGTAGACATAAGCCTCATAGATTGTTTGCATGAATGAACACCCATCTAGGCCTTTGAATGGCTAAATATTCAAAAGTTGAAAGCCATAAATATTCTTACTATTTGTCTTCTGATCTCAAATGGCATATTATTTAAGAGGAAACATATTCACATATTTTTACCCCTGCTGCTGTCTTTTAATTCATTTTCTACCTTCATTATTCTTTTGGTTTATAAGACCAAAAATATATCCTCACCCACCCAGTTTTGCTGCTTTGTCTACTCAAAAAAAAAAAGTGGTTTGATTTTTTTTTCCTCAGATAAAAATTATCTCCTTTTCCATAATAAAGTTGAGTTGGTGTTTTGCTCATATAGGAATTTAACTGTTGCTTTCTCTAAAGTTTCAAGAACCTGAACATTCATCTTTAAATTTAATTAATTTATGCTGCAATTTAAATAAAAGAAAATGAAGAAGGTAAAGGAGAGAGAATAGGAAGAAGGGAGGAAAAGGGGAGCTAGAGGCGGATGGGAGAGGGGGCAGGGAAGGAAGGGACTGGCCAGAGGAAGGTGGAAAGGAGAGAGAGTAGTAGGGAGAGTGGAAGGGAGGGGGAACAAAGAAGGGGTGCCATAAGCTCTGAAGCACAAACCCTGAATCTGCAGAAATTGCATTGCTGACGTTTGATAGTGGAGAAACAAAGCTCACTGCACTGTTGCTTGTCCTGGCGATTTTGAAGAGGAAGTCATAAAGCACTTGTGTGACACAAGGACAGTGCCTCCAAGACAAGGGCTGCTCGTCCGCCTCACGCTCAGCAATATGGGGCCAGCTTCAGGGTGAAACAAAACAAAGGCCCTCTTTCCTGTCTGTGGTCCCACTGGGAAGGAGCTGTCCGTCAGGAGGCGTTATCTCATCTAAAATCATCCCATATATGTGGATAAAAATGGGCTAAAACTCACCAGTCAAATCAAGGTAGGGATTCTATGATGATTCCAGCACACCAGAGCTTTTAAATTCTGTCACAATAACATACACGTGCTCACATGCACATATACTATGTCAGATTCCCCATAACGACACAGTGGAAGGGCATTTGCCTAAAAGGGATTATCACCAAACTCCTAAGACTCAAGGATTCGGCAATCAGTACCAGGCAGGATGGCGTGTCACTCTGCATCAATTGGAATGATGAATCTTTTACATAATGTGAATCACTGTCTAATTGTGGCTCTGATTGCACCCACCATCATCAGTGTGCTCCACACTCCCCCAGTCACTGGAGACATTAAGGGAATAAGAAGAAAATTACAAAGCACCAAGCCTTTATACATTTTGAAAAGAAAACCACCCCATGTGTGACCAGAGTAGAAAGCCCAGAAAGTTGAACATACATAACATGAAAGCGAAACAGAATCATGGGAAACGTGTCTTACCACCCATTCATACTCAACCTATCTGCTAGTTGACATGGTATAAAAATGTCTTAGTTAGGGTTTCTTTTTTTTATTTTATTTACTTTTTTAAATTTCATTTTACATTTCAACCAAAGTATTTCCTTGCATCCGTCCTCCCACCCTCCCTTGCCTCTCCCCCAACCCACCTCACATTCACTACTCCCAACAGGAAAGGGCTTCCATGGAGATTCAACACAGTTTGTTACATTAAGTTGGGGCAGGATCAAACCCTTTCCGTCTATCTTAAGTCTGAGCATGGGCATCCCTCGTAGGGGATGGGCTCAAACAAGCTATCTCACGCACCAGGGATAGATATACAGATATCCCAAGCTTCACAACTGCCTCCTGCAGACAGAAGGCCTAGTTCAGTCCCATGGAAGCTCCACAACTGTTGGTCCAGAGTTCATGAGTTTCCATGAGTTTGATTCAGCTGTCTCTGTAGATTTTTCCATGAACTTAATCTCCCGTGTTCATGTATTCCCTCTTCCCTCTTTTTGACTGTATTCCCGGAGTTTGGCCCAGTGCTTGGTTGTGAATCTCTGCATCTGGTTTAACTTCTCTAAAACTTTGGATTGTAGTCTGGTTATCCTTTGCTGTATATCTGATATCCACTTAAAAATGAGTACATACTGTGTTTGTCTTTTTGAGTCTGGGTTACCTCACTCAGGATGGTTTTTTCTAGTTCCATCCATTTGCCTACAAATTTTATGATGTCATTGTTGTTGTTGTTGTTGTTGTTGTTGTTGTTGTTGTTGTTGTTTTACCACTGAGTAGTTCTCCATTTCGTAAATGCACCATATTTTCTTAACCCATTCTTCAGTTGAGGACCATCTAGGTTGTTTTCAGGTTCTGGCTATTATGAATAATGTGCTACAAACACTGTTGAGCAAGTGTCCTTGTGATATGGTAGAGTATCCTTTGGGTATATGCCCAATAGTGATATTGCTTGATCTTGAGGTAGATTGATTCCCAATTTTCTGAGAAACTACCATACTGATTTACAAAACAGCTGTACAAGTTTGCATTCCTACCAGCAATGGAGGGATGTTCCTCTGACTCCACATCGTCTCCAATAAAAGCCATCCTCAGTATTTTTTAATCTTAGTCATCCTGACAGGTGTAAGATGGTATCTCAGAGTCATTTTGATTTGCATTTCCCTGATTATTAAAGATGTTGAACAATTCCATAAATATCTTTCAGTCACTTGCATTTCTTATGTTGAGAATTGTTTGTTTAACTCTCCAACCCATTTTTAATTGGATTATTCAGTATTTTGTTGTCTAGTTTCTTGAGTTCTTTATATATTTTGGAGATAAGTCCTTTGCTAGATATGGGGTGGTGAGATATTTTCCCACTCTGTAGGCTATCATTTTGTCTTATTTACAGTGTCCTTTGCCTTACAGAAGTTTCTCAGTTTGGGGAGGTCCCATTTATTAATTGTTGCTCTCAGTAATTAAGAAACACAAGTTAATAGATAGTCATCTGTAATAGTCAAGCCTGTAGTTATGTTAGATAGGTTTTCTAGATATACAAAGATATATTTCAGAAAGATAGGTATTCTTCAAATCTTTCAAAAACATATAAAATAAGGCATTTGAAATGTTTTAAGAACTTAGGACTTTTCTTGACAATGAGACACATCTGCTCCTGGCAGCGCCAATCTACTTCAAGAGGATAGTGGGCATCAAAGAGGCTCCTTTATGGAGTCTGTTAGCCATTTGGGCAAGAAACTGCTCTTATCTGGAATGGTTAATGGTATTCTGTATGAACTGGATATGAAGAACCTACAAAAAAACAATGGACAAACTTGTCAAAAGAAAGTGAGATGGTCCTTCAGGGTTACTGTTTCATGTGAGAACTACCAAACATTTTACAGCATACAGAAAAAAGCAACTAATGAGCTTTTCCAGTACAAGGCATAAGAGATCTTCAAATTCCTTGCTTCATGGAAAAGTCTGTCAAAAACTATGAGCCTGTAGGCTGAAGATGGATGCTGCAGTGATACAGAAGAATTTTGGGTGACTGTCCAGGCAGCGAGATGTCTGCCAATTCTAGAGTTTTGGAAGTTGCTTATAATGAACTTCCTGTTGACTTTGGTAATATTATATCCTTCTGGGGTCTTTGATGGAGTCGAAGAATAGAGTTATAATTACAGTTTTCCTTAATTATGATGAAAGATAAAGTAGATATAAATTTTGTGACTATAATTCTTGTTTGATACCTGTTTTGTCACATGTAATTTTACTATGTTAAAGTTAAAGCCTTCCTTTTTATTTAGACAGAAAAGGCGAAGTGATGTGAGATTTCTCTCTGTATGCTGTGAATGTGTTTTGTTACCATTGTTTAATGAATAAAGCCACCAACCCAGGAATGGCATTACCCACAATGGGCTAGACCCTCCCCCGCCCCAATTACTAATTGAGAAAATGCCTTATAGCTGAATCTCATAGAGGTATTTCCCCAACTGAAGCTCTTTCCTCTCTGATGACTCTAGCTTATGTCATGTTGACCCAAAGCCAGGCAGTATAAAAGTGAAACATCCACATATTAGTGCTTAGTAGCACTGAGGTCAAACTCTGGCTCTGTCACATCCTAACTATGGGTCTGCAGTATCTCTCTTTGACAAATAGTCTTAATTAAAGGGTATTTTAACTAGGGACAATATTAACGTATTAATGACTAATACTTAATGAATATCAGTTGATATTCTTCTCCATCATATACACCAAATCTAGGACAAATGAGATGACTCAGCAGACAAGAGCACTGGCTGCTCTTCCAGAAGACCTGAGTTCAGTTCCCAGAACCCTCATTCGGTGGCTCAAAACCTCCTGTAACTTCAGCTTCTGAGGAGCCAATGCACTCTTCTGGTCTCTGCCTGCAGACACAATGCGCATACACATACACACTCTCACACACACACATACAAATTAAAAATCTATAAAAATAAAATACTGAAAAAGTAGATCTACTTCTGACTCTCCTAAACAGAGGAACAAAAATAGACTTCCGATTCATTTTTTTCCTCGGAAAAGTCCAAGTCTTTGCCTTCATTCCTCCCACCTCCTACAACATTTGCCATACTTGGCATCCAGCATGTTGGCTTCATCCAAGGTCAATAACACGAGGAAGGAGCAAATGAGGTGAGCACCTTTGGCCTACAGCCTGAGATATGATGGGCTTGTCTACAGAACAACCTAGTCCATCACTGTGCTCTTCTGAGCAGCAGTATCTGCTCTGGGAAACATTTGTACAGGTCCACCATTACCTTCAAAAGATCTCTAAGGAAAAAACAAACTTGTCATCAGTCTACTCTTCTTGCACATGAGTTCAACTGATGGGAGGTGGGATGGGATCCTGGGCTGGAAACAAGTTTAGTTTCCATCCCTAGTGATTAGGAATGTGTCCTGCACCTAAGGGTTCTCTGTAGTGATAATATGGCTGCCTGTACAAGAGACGCCTTGTTTGTCATGATCCTGGCATAGAGTCATGCCTCCCTTATGCCAGAGAAAAAATTCATGATTCAGCAGTGAAGGGTGGAGAAGCCAGGCAGTCTCTAGCAATGAGTTCCATGGATGCACACAAAAAGCCCACATACCAGAGTTCACAGCCTTACCCCTATTACAGTTCACTGTTTCTGCTTCATGTCTGTGATGGAGGATGTGATCTCTCAGCTCTCTTGCCACCATGACTGTGGCTTGTTGCCTTTCCTCCAACCACGACGGACTCTTTACCTCAAGAAGAAGTTGAAATAAACTTTCTTCTGTGAGTTGATTTGGTCATACTGTTTTATTTGTGTTCTGGCAACAGAGAAGTATTAATATCTGTATGTTTCAAGGGGTCCCTTCAAAAATGTAAAAATTGTAAATTCATACTGTGGGTCCTAGACTTAAGACACTTAACCTTGGCTCTGTCTTGAGAAGCCCAAAAGCACCTATTTTTTACTTCCTTAATTCTCATGCTTAAAGCTATGCTAAAAATTCTCTTAATTAGTTCCAATTCTCCTTTGAAGAGGAGAGAAGGAAACCACGGCCTCAGTCACCCATACCAGAGAGTAAGTATTCTATCCTTAAACAAGGACTTCTACCAGCATAACCCAGGACTCCCAGTGAGGGGGTTGAGCCTCATCCAAGCTTCATGGCCATTTCTCTCTTTGTTCTTCTCTTTCCATATTCCTTCTCTGGCATTAATCCCAAAGTAATTTTCTATACACCTTAGTCAATAATCCCCATTAACTCCGCAGCTATGACTGTCTCCAGGATGTGACTGGGAAATATAACACCGGAAAGATTGCCTTAAAAATAATAAACCACCAAGCAGAGTTGGTAGGTGCCTTTAATTACAGAGGCAGAGGAAAGTGGATCTCTGTGAGTTCAAGGCCAGCATGGTCTACAAAGCACGTTCCAGGACAGTTGGAACTATTACACAGAGAAATCCTGTCTCAAAATATTAATTAATTAACAACAGCAATAATAATAGTAGTAATAATAACAGTACAATAAACCAGGAACCTAATGAAAACATGAACATGAGTTTTTATTCAATAACACAATATAGCTCATTTGTAGTCAGTGGTCTATTACAGCAGTCAACAAAAATCGAGAAGTTAAGGAAGCATTCATTACAACTCTGGGGAACCCCTTGCCTTAATCCTATGATCCTGGTACAGAAAGAAACTAGCAGATAATGTTTATGACATAAAATAGGTGCAGGCACAATAATGATTTTCAATGAAGGAGTCAGATCCCTTGCTTGTGGGCCAAAAAGTGCACAGACAAAAATCCAACCAGGAATCTATGAGAAACATGCACACTGGAACCAGCATCTGCCAGGCAGATAAACCCTGCCTTACTTCTGCATGTCCCAAGGATAGCATGAAATAGGCATTTATATAGTAAACCAAGGATTTTGCTATTTGAGTTTTAATTAAGATATTGTACCATTCTTATTTTTTATCTTAAAGCATGCATTTTCAATATAGTTTTTCAGAAGAGGTGCTTTTGAAAGTTAGTTTAGCTCTCTTTTTGCTCACGAGTTGGGGAAAGAAAACTGAAAGCCATATCTATCAAAATAAAACCCCCCACAGACTTCTAACTTTGGGAAGACACATGATGATATTCTGTTGAGCTTCAATTATCTAATAACAAAGGGGTAAAAAATCAGTAGAAAATTCATGTTTTTTAAAAAAATAACTGCTAAAATGAAAGAAGAATTTTTTTAAATCTAAACTTGAAAAGAATCACAGCACAAAGTTTCAGCCAGACTCAGAAAATTTGGCAGCTCTTTTCTTTCTCTTTTCAGGTCCAAATGAACATGAGTACTGTGTTTTTACAATAAGTAGCAGAAAAGAGGGGGAAATGAAGCCAGACTTGAGTCTGTAGACTGTGGTTGTAATGCACGAACAAGTAATGGCCAGGTCGTCCACAATTCTTTCCCAAACAATGTCTTTCTGACCTCTTTGCCTGTTCAGGTAACCACTATAGTATTACCTATCACAGGGTGGTTATAGAAGTGCTGGAAGGTATGTATAGGACTGATAGTAACTCTCAGCACAGGGTGGTTCTTCCCATGCACTCACAATGCATTGCTCATCATGCAAGCATTATGTTTACTTAATAATGCCAAGTATCAGTGCTGTGTCTGAGTGCTTGGATCTCCCCCCTTCATTCCTTCAATATTTTACTTAAATATCTCCTCAGCTAAGTAGCCATGGTCATTCATTGTGGGTTCTATTTTCCATAAAGCTCCAGAACGTAATTCAGCCAAGGTCAAGTTCTTTGCCACTAGATTCCCATTCCTCCAGTTTCCCATTAGCAGGCCCCATTGCCTTCTAGGTTGATATTTCTTCCAACATCCTGTTCAAAACAATGCATAAATTCTTTGAAATAGCAGAGTTTTATGTTCAACTTTCTTCATTTCTTCCTGACTCCTCACAAGGCTTAACTTTGGCATTTATATTCTGGTCAACAATACTTCTACAGTAGTCTAGTCCTTTTCTACCATGTATCCTAACACTTCTTCAGCATCCACCCATTATCTTGTTTTAAAGCCATTTCAGCATCTTAAGATATTTGATGTAGCAGCCCCAATAAATATCTATATTGATTTATTCTATCTACCACCAAAATAAATGAATAAACTTTTTTAAGTTGTAGAGGCTGAAAAGGCCAAGATCAGGGTGCCATAATGGACAGTTTCTGATGAGGAATTTCTTGCTGTATAAATATTCATCTTCTTTGGAGTCAGAATCCAGAATGCTGACCATACAAGATGGCTCTGTGCCTGCTGCTTCTGCTCACAGTGAATAAGAGAGCGCTCTGGTGGCTCTTCCTGAATGAACATTGATGCTGTCAGGTTAGAGTCCCAACCTGTTACCTGGAATTAACTTGAACAGCTTCCACTGCTAATCCAGCCACATTTAGGAAGGCTAGTTCATCATACATGCTTGGTAAAGACGAACACACACTCAACCATAACATTGTATTGGCTATATAATCTTTGATATGTCATTTAATACCTGTGAGTATCTGTCAAAGAAGCCACTGTGGCTTTTGTGTGCTTTATGGGCTTTCTGTAAGGGTCAATCAAATGGAATGCATGTGAAGAAGAGGTTTTGCAAACCATTAGAAATTGTCTGCACATCAGTTAAAGAAAAGAGAAAGGGGAAAAGAACATAGACAAAATAGAGGGTAAGGACTGCAAAACACTCTGGGCTAGAATCATTTATTGGTTGATGTTTTTTGTGCTTCTCTTTTAGAAGAAAAAAAAGGCAAATGTCTGCAAAAGAGAAATCACATTTTTTTGTAAAGAATCTAGGGTAACAGCATGAATTCTCCTTGGTCAATTTTCCATGTTTCCTAGCAGACAATGAGAAATGAGGTCAGACTTCTACTGAAATTATTACAATAATAACAGGGTTCAATAGGTTGACAGTGGACTGAGTTTTGAATGTTTCATAACCCGGATTGAGATAAGAGGTTGTTTCTGTCTAATGAGGAAATGCAGCTAACCCCCACATCTCATGGTGTAAGCATTCTAATAGGATCCAGCTATGCCTACTGTTTCTGTGTTTCTACATGGCAGACTTAAAAATTCCCAAGGAAGGCAATTTTAGAACAGTCTATGCAAAAACACGTAACTATTTTTTGACAGTGGACATCTCTAAGATTCCTACCTTATCTCTCTCTTCCAAATACTGCCTTTGTTTGTGCAAATAGAATCTATCAATTCTGTCTTCATATTTCATGGAGTTCACCTTCACCTGTTAGGAAAGGGATGACATAACATAGGTAAGAAACAGGAAGGATGCCCATCTCTGAGCTCTAAGAACTGGAATTCCTAGAGTTAAGCAAAGTAATCAGGTTAAAAAAAAAAACAAATATAGCTTGTTTTCTTTTGCATATGAGACCTATATTTTACACAAACATGCATGTGCACTTGCACACACACACACACACACACAAAGTGAGTAGCTGGGAAGAGGAAGAGAATTAGCTAGAGAGAGAACAGAAGGAGAAATGGTGGGTGGGATGGAAAGAGTGCTTGTCACACTTGAGTGAAAGAGTTACTGTCAGTACTGGTGAGACGACTTAGTGAGGAAGCGCACCTGATACCCTGACACCAAACCTGAACTCCTGAGCTGGAACTCTGAGACCTACATGGTAAAAGGACACTGTACCATGACTCCTGCATGCTGTCCTCTGATCTGCACGTGTGTGATGTGGCACACACACACACACGCACGCACACACGCACACACACACGCACACACACACGCACACACACACGCACACACGCACACACGCACACACGCGCACACGCGCACACACACACATACACAAAGTATACAAAAAGATTAATGTTATCATGAAACTCATCACTTGGTACAATACGTATACGCTAATGCATTTTTAAATAGTACCCTCCAATAAGTACAATAAAGAAGAATAAATCCCGTAAAATTAGGCAGAAATCTCAGGCTGTGCCGTGAGCACCTTCAAGTTTAGGGGAATTTCTGACGTAGGTTCTATGTCATCTCAGACAAGTTCAGAGATACATTTGTTGCAGTGTTACTTTTACTAATACAGAATAATATTTTCAAGAGAGTGTTCTTGAATTAAAATCCTGAAAGGAATCATATTCCCTCATGAAACTCTATGTACATCAAGTGTAATATTGTTGTAGAAACCTGAAGAATTGGTGGTTCTTGACTCAGAGTGTGTGTGGAGGACCATTTCACAGGAGAAATAAGAAAGAGAACTCCACAGAAGTCTGTGCCTCCTCAATGCAGGGCATACACAATGGAGTATTACTCGGTCCTGAAGAAAAGCAAAGTTATGAAATTTGTGATGAAATGTATGGAACTGGGAAACAGTAGATTAAGTAAATTAAGGCAGATACTGCATGCTCTCTTACGTATATGATTCCTCACTTGGTCACCCTGCTTTCTTATTGAAACCAAGGCACCATCCCAGGGACAGTACCACCCACACTGGACTGCGTCCTCCTGCCTCTCCCTCCTTCACCAATCGTTAATTAAGAAAATTCCCTACAGGCTTGCCTACAGCCTGATCTTATAGCCTGTGTCAAGTTGACATAAAACTAGCCAGCACAAAACTATTGTGATTCATATGATTAAAAATAATAATAAGGGCAAAATTGGGATAAAATGTTGCAACCAAAGCTCTTAAAGGACTCTCCAGAGATGCAAATACATCAGTCATATATTACAGTCATTGACATTGCAGGCTTATAAAGCATACTTTACAGACTTAAGTCAGCATGATTGAAAGGGAAGCCTCTAGGCTGCTTTTTTGAAAATCAGATGCATTCATGCAGAATAACAGTTTGGGGCTAAAAATTCAAAATCTCAAGACAGTTTGTTTAATTTTATATTTTTTTCCATTGCAAATGCTGAATTGGGACATTTGTAACCTCCTAAATTTCTAGTTGCTATCTACTTCTCTCATAACAATTGATACTCTCTTCTCATTTTCCATACACTTTCCAACTTCTTCATTTTTCTTCATTCATTTTTAAAATTCATGAGGAATATTCATGCAGTTTGCTAATGTTTTAAATGCAACCGACATGATTTCAAAGTTACCTTCTCTCATTTGCTTTAATTCACAAGGCTCAATTGAAAACAAGGTGAATAAGAAATGAGGCCAATTTGGGGGATATGACTTGTGGCTCTGCTTTCCTTAGATTCTATAAGGTAAAATCAAAATAAATCCTGATTGGGCATGAAGATAAGATATTTCAATTCAAATTTGAGTTTAAAACTTTATAGTCTTACTTTTAATTTGTAATATTTGATTGCTTTCTTCAGTGTTCTGGAAAATACTAATCATTGAAAATGCATAACAGTGAAACTGTCCTTCCATAACTGAACATTGTTGGTGCCAGGACCTCCACAGATTAAAAAAAAAGCATGATCAATTCCTTATTATACAATGATCTAGTCTTTCTATATAAACTGTGTATCCTCCCATATGCTTAAACTCATCACTATGTTACTTATAATACCTAATTGTGGTGGTTTGAATTAAATGCCCCCCATAGGTTCATAGGGAGTTACATTATTGGAAAAGATTAGGACATGTGGCCTTGTTTGAGTAGGTGTGGCTTTGTTGGAGAAAGTGTGTGACTAGGGGTGACTTTAAGGTTTCAGAAGCTGAAGCCAGGCCCAGTCTCTCTCTCTCTCTCTCTCTCTCTCTCTCTCTCTCTCTCTCTCTCTCTCTCTCTCTCC
>NW_004949100.1:16092524-16131462 GCF_000317375.1 Microtus ochrogaster | reverse complement strand
CCCTCCTTCCTTCCCCTTCCCTCCCCCCTCCCCACCTCTCTTTCCAATTAAGAAATAGAGCTCTCCTTCTCCAACACTATGTCTGAGTGCTTCCCACCTCTGAACTGTAAGCCAGCCCCAATTAAATACTTCCCTTTATAAAAGCTGGTGTGCCATGGTGTCTTTTCACAGAAATAAAACCATAACTAAGACCCTAATATAATGCAAATATTATTAAATTGATCATTGTACTATAGAGTATTTAGGAAATGATGCCAAGAAAAATTCTGAGGCAGATGCAGTTTTTATTAGTATGTATTCAATGCATACATGGTACATTTCATAAAGACATGTTTGTATGAGCATATCATGTATTTTATGTTGTATTCATGCGCCTTCTTTATTCAGATTGTGGTACACATTAGTGATCACAGGAATTAAAAAGACCTGTATGTATGTATGTATGTATGTATGTATGTATGTATGTATGTATGTATGAAGAGAATTATGATAGGAAATTGGCTCACACGCTTATAGAGGCTGGCACATAAGTCCAAACTCTGTAGACTGGCGACACTGAGAAGAGCCTTATTCCAGGTGAAGCCCGTGGGTCACCTGCTGACAGGATTCCTTCCTGCTCAGAAAGAAATATTTCTCCTCCTCAGGCCTTCAATGGATTGGATGGGACCAACCATAGGGTAGGCATTCTGCAGTCCTCAAATCCGTAAGCTTAGATTTAAGTGGGGGCACATGCCATTTACCCCAGAACTCAGAGGTAGGCAGATCTCTGTGAGGTCCAGGCCAGTCTGTTCAACACAGCAAAGTTCAGGACAGCTAAGAATACACAAAGAAACCCTGTTTCAGAAAAAAAAAAAGATTAAAGGATATTTAAATTAAAGCTTGATCAAATATCTGATCCCCATAACTGAGTCAAGCTGACACACAAGATTAGCCATCCCCTGAGACATTCTTCACGTTAGTAACAAGAAAGATGGCAGGAGAGAGAAAAGGACCTAAGAGACATAGAGAATATCTGTCACAGACAAGTGTCATTCACCAATCAAATTTTTAAAAATCAATTACAAAAGATATCACCAGATAACTAAGGAAAGCAGGATAATTAAACAGGGTGGGGGGTCATTTTGGGTTCAGGAAGAAACCTAGTGCCAAGAAAACTCCCAGGAATCCACAAGGATGACCCCAGCTAAGACTGCTAGCAGTATTGGAGAAGGTGCCTGAACTGGCCATCATCTATAAACAGAATGGGGACCACTCTTATTGTCATCAGAGAGCCCTCATCCAGAAACCGATGGAAACAGATACAAAGATCCCCAGGCAAGCACTGGACCCAACTCTGGGAATCCTGTTGGGGAGAGGGAAGAATTGTATAAGCCTGGGGGGCAGCCAAGGTCATTACAAGGAAACCCACACAAACAACCTGGGCTCAGAGGACTCTGGAATGAAAGCTAGGAAGCCCGCATGGGACAGACCTAGGCCCTCTACATACGTGTGACAGTGGTGTAGCTTGGTCTATTTGTGGGACTCCTAGCAGTGAGACCAGGGCCTGTCCCTAATGCTTTGCCTGGCTTTGGGGAATCTATTCTCATACTGGGTTTCTTTGTCCAGTTCAATACAAAGGGAGGAGCTTAGTTCTACCTCAACTTGATAAGCCATGCTTTGTTGACACCCCTGGGAGGCCAACCCCTTTCTGAACAGAAACAGAGGAGGAGTGGATGAGGGGCGTGGGCAGAGGGAGGAGAGGAGAGGAGAGGAGGAAGGGGAAATTGTGGAGGGGATATAAAATAAGTAAAAATAAATAAATAAATAAATGAATAAAATGAAAAAAAAAAAGAGGGAGGGATGTTAGGTAATACCAAAAAGGAGCTGGAAAGATAGCTCAGTTAGTAAAGTGCGTGATGTGCAGCCAAAAAACCCGGAGTCTGATCCCTCAGAACCCGTGTTAAACTAGAGAAGGGAAGCAGCCCCCTGACTGCGCATGCTTGTATTCCCCGCACTGAAGAGAGGACATCCCTGGGCTTGCTGACCAGCCAGCCATCCTAGCTCTCTTAGAGAGTTCCACGCCAGAAAGACACCCTGTCTTAAAATTTAAAATTTACAAAAGGTGTACCATACTTGAAGAATGACACTTGCAATCGACCTCTGGCCTCTTCATGCTCAGGCACACTTATGCGCACCTGCATACACATAAAAACATACGGAGAAGATTAGACCCCAAAATATCCCTGGCCATGCAGACTACAATACTGGCATTGTGGAGGGGGGAATGTTGTATTATTTAAAGATACACCGGTAAGTATGGATGGGTGAAATAGCTTTTAATGAGAACTGTACTTAATTCCAAAAAAAAAAAAAATGAAGCAAACATCAGAATCAGACACTTGTGTTTGTTTAAATGATGGTGTGTGTGCTACACTCCTCTTGTTTTAGAGCATTTATAATGCTATTTGGTCATTGTGCAGACATGGTATACATTGTGGCTGGAATGTGCTGTACCGGGGATATATTTACCTGCAAATCTATCACAATTTTAAAAATATCTTCATGGATTCTCTCAGTGTTCTTTCCCCTCCTTCTCAAATTCATGACTGCAAAATAGTAAAACTGCTTCCTATCCCTCACCACATAAAAGCAATCGGATTTGGAATTATGTTAATTTCGTTTACCCAAGTTCCAGGGAGAACATTTGCAAATCCCCGCTGTGTGAGTATTTCTAAATATTAGCAAAACATCAGGTGGCCAGGAAATGCACGCAAGGGCTTTGGAAGTGTGTTAATGGTAGGCTCGAGCCAACTAGAGAGTGTGGTGGGAAGATGTTTCAGTGCTATTTTTATCTTCCTTCATATTTTATTCAGAACTCAAAGAAAGGTAGCAATAGCATGTAAATTCCAGGCTTCGCCACACTGTTCCTTGAATGCACTATTATTTGGGCACATCTTAAAGGGTAAATAGCTATTTCACAGTTTCCAACAGTGCTGTGGATGAAGCAAATGTGTGGTAGAAGGATGTTTATGGGATGCTGTTTTTACTACTTTTATTTCTAATTTTGTATGTGTGTATGCATGTACCCATGTGGGCATGTGCATCAGAGTGCAGGTGCCCCTGGAGGCCAGAGGTGTCAGAACCACTGGAGCTGGAGTTACAAGCAGCTACGACCTTCCAGTATATCCAGTACGGGTGCTGGGATCCAAACGCCAGTCCTCTTCATGAGCAGTGTACATTCTTAACACCTGAGTCATCTCTCCAGCCCCAATGCAAGGCTCTATTCTTTATTTTTTTCCTCTCTTTTTGTATGTATATGTATGTGTATGTGTGTTAGAGGCTGTTCCTATGTGTGAGTGCAGGCACACAGTGCAGAGGCAAATCTTTGGAGTCCAGCAGACAACCGTTGGTAGTCAGTCTCACCTTCCACCTCGTTTGACACAGGGTCACTCCAGTGCTTCCTAATCCAGGCTGGCAGCCGAAGAGCTTTAGGAGACTCCTGGCTCACCTTCCATTTCCTGTAGGGGTTACACTGCGGTTACAGACACTTGAACTACTGCACCCAACTCTTTAGGTGGCTCTGGAGGATCTGAACTCAGGTCATCGAGGGAGCCATCTCCTCAGCTCCAGGTGTTCTATTTTCATGTTTCCAAAATCCACACACACTGTAAGGTTTGTCATAAAGAACATGCAGATGTCCTACAAATCTCCGCGTGTAGGTTTCTCATGCTTCCTAATGAAACCGAAAGAGAACTGGAAGAGCTCTTCCTTGTTAAGATGAAAGTCTGCTTAATAATGAATTTTTACATTAAAATTAAGTAAGTTTCTCTTGAAATAAATGATAAATAGGTAAATGATAGGTAGATAGATAGACAGATAGATAGATAAATAGATAAATATATGATTATATGATTTGTTGGTAGATGATGGAAAGATATATGGATAGATTATAGATAAATCATAAATAACTGATAGATGGGTGGTAGATAATTTATATCTAAATAGATAAATGATAGATAGATAGATAGATAGATAGATAGATAGATAGATAGATAGATAGATGATAAATATATGATTATATGATTTCTTGGTAGATGATGGAAAGATAGATATATGGATAAATTATAGACAAATCATAAATAACTGATAGATGGGTGATAGATAATTTATAGCTAAATAGATAAGTGATAAACGATAGATAGATAGATAGATAGATAGATAGATAGATAGATAGATAGATAGATAGATAGATAGATAGCTCAATTGCATGGAAAGCCAAATTTCACAATGTAATTTCTAGTCCCTCGTCTGAGTCTAGTTGAGTTGGAAAGGAAATGAGAATTCATCCAATCTTTTCCAATCATTCACATATAAAATATTATAATTAAAATATTTGAGACTTAAAGATCCTGAAAAACTGAGACTTTTTGACCCATTGTCTTGGAATCAGGGATCAGGGATAATCTCTCATCTTTATCCATGTCTGACCCTGGCTCGTCTGCTTGCAGTAATAGTAGCAAACATTTACATTGTTATAACAAGCATCTAACAGTTGGGCTGAGGAGGTGGGTTAGTTGGTAAAGTGCTTTCC
Source organism: Microtus ochrogaster (assembly GCF_000317375.1). NCBI lineage: Eukaryota > Metazoa > Chordata > Mammalia > Rodentia > Cricetidae > Microtus > Microtus ochrogaster. Next base: position 16,126,892 of record NW_004949100.1, on the reverse strand, counting down.
ACACAAGCATAGGGACCTGAGTGTAATTCCCAGCACCCACACTGAAAGGTGACACAAGTTTGTAAATCCAGCACCAGGAGAAGAGTGACAGGCAGATCCCTAGCATTCACTGGCCAGCCAATCTGATCGAATTGTGTAAGCCCCATTTTCTAGTTAGAGAACATAATCTCAAAGTGGACAATTCCTGAGAAACAATGCCCAAGATTGGTCTTCAGGTATGCAAGCATGTGTGTGTGTGTGCAGACACACACACACACTTAGTTAGCTGGGATTCAGAAGAAGGAGGATCGCAGTTTTAAAATCTGAGTGGACTACAGACTGAGTTCAAGGTCAATTTGGGCAACTTAACAATACCCTGTCTCGAGACAGAGACCCACATTGGAGCACCGGACAGAAATCTCAAGGTCCAAATCAGGAGCAGAAGGAGAGGGAGCACGAGCAAGGAACTCAGGATCGCGAGGGGTGCACCCACACACTGAGACAATGGGGATGTTCTATCGGGAACTCACCAAGGCCAGCTGGCCTGGGTCTGAAAAAGCATGGGATAAAACCGGACTCGCTGAACATAGCAGACAATGAGGACTACTGAGAACTCAAGAACAATGGCAATGGGTTTTTGATCCTACTGCACGTACTGGCTTTGTGGGAGCCTAGGCAGTTTGGATGCTCACCTTACTAGACCTGGATGGAGGTGGGTGGTCCTTGGACTTCCCACAGGGCAGGGAACCCTGATTGCTCTTTGGGCTGACAAGGGAGGGGGACTTGATTGGGGAAGGGGGAGGGAAATGGGAGGCGGTGGCGGGGAAGAGACAGAAATCTTTAATAAATAAATAAATTTAAAAAATAAAAAAACCAATACCCTGTCTCAAAATAAAAAATTGAATGTTGAACGTGGTGGCACACACCTTTAATCCCAGCACTCCAGAGACAAAGGCAGGTGGATCTCTGAGTTCGAGGCCAGTCTGGTCTACAGAGCGACAAGTTCTAATACAGTCAAGGGGTTACACACAGAAACCATACCTAGAAAAAAAAAACAAAGAAAAATATATAGTATAGTAGCATAGCACTTAGCAAGCACCCATGTGGTGTTGGTGTGCCAGACTGTAACCCAGTAGTTGGGAGGTAGAGACTAAGGAATCAGTTCAAGGTAATTCTTATCTACAGAGCAAGTTCTGGGCTAGCCTGGACTACACAAAACCCTTTATCAGTAAAACAAAACCAACATTAAAACAAATAGAAGAAAAAATACTCTACCTTGTGATTATGTTCTTCCAGTATATGAATTTTCAAATTTTTAACTGTTTTTCCTCAGGCTGATTTTCATATGTAGCTAAATGTTTAATGCACAACTGCAAAAGTTGTTGAATTAACTGAAAATGTTCTGTATAATCCAATGCCTCAGGCAGTGAACAAATTATACTTTCCTTGCTATCTTTAAACCTGCTTAAGGTCAAATGGCGTAAATAAACTATCTTATCAACACTGCTGTTTTCAAGCAAATACTCAAACACCTAGGTTGGGGTTAGAGCAGTGGCTCAGAAGTTAACAGCATCTGCTACCCTTGCAGAGGACCAGATCTTGGTTCCCGACATCCACATCATCCAGCCCGTAACCACCTGTAACTCCAGCTCTAGGGATTTGACATCCTCTTCCATCCTCCATGGTACCTGCACATACAGGGCAGACACTCACACAGATACACATACATACACATAGCTGGAAATTAAAAAGTAAATCTTTAAAACTCCTATATCTGTGAGAAACCAGTTCACCCAGGCATGCAATCAAGAAGATGCAAAGGCAGCCCCATTGTCTGCAGGCCAATGAGGTTTCCATTCTTTTCAGGCAGTGAGCTACCCTTCTCAGCTCACCGCAATGCCACACGCAGGTCACTCAATGATACATACATTATTAACATTCAACATGAATCATTGGGCACATTAAGTAGATTTCATGTGATCATTATCTAACTAGCAAGAGGCCTCCATCCTTTAACTGACCTGGGAGGATCATATGAAGAGTAGTTAAATAAAAAGATAGGAAACATTCTAAATGAAACCCACCAAAATTCATGTTTCTCAGTGGTCCTCAGAGACATGAACCAAAACTCCCCGCTGTCCCCATGAGGACTCCTCCCTTCTGGAGAGAGGGGTCTCCCATACAAAACCTTAAAGTGTCACAACCCTGGGTAAGACAGGCCGCAGAAGTGGGACACAGGCTATGAATCACAACTCTGCCTCTGTGTGTTCCATAAATTTCTAGTAAATAAAAATAAAATGTTAAGTCTTGCTCACACTTTTATGGACTCTAAAGAGCTGTCTTTTATGGTTTTGCTCTCAGCAGTGTGCGTACGTGTGTGGGGTGGGGGAGCACGTGTGAAAGCCGGAAGATGAATAGCTCTCAGGGAGATCAAGGCCTTCTGATTAGCTCTCCTCACACGGGTATGCACTCATCACTCATCTAAAACACCTTGTAATAGTCTGATTGAATGGGAGGGTGATTTTTATGACATGAGTTAAATGGAAATTAGGAGAATTTTTGAAACTCTAACATATGGCCCTATTGATGACTTTTTCCCAACAAATTTTTCATGTGGTCATAATCTAAATTTAAATAAGAGGCTGCAGGGGAGAAACGCTAGGATTTTCACACCCAGCTCCCTCAGGCCTCCCCAGAGGACAATAAAAATCAGGCATTCTAAAGTCAAAGGAGGAACTGAAGCAAGTGGGAAATTAACAGCCATGAGAAAAATACCTCCAAAAAAAAATTAAAGAAAAAAAGGACCCGGCAAGTGTCTTCACAATGGTTTTCCCCAAGATAGACAGCACAGATTTTTGATAAAGCTGCAGCCAATTTTGCTGCAAGATTCCCTTGAAGAAGGTTTGTAAGGCAGTAAGCACAAACCAATGTGAAAAGGGGCTTTAATTAAGGCCATGCTGCCTTCCAGAACATTCTTACTGATAAGAACTGTGTGGTGAAACTTTACTTAATCATCTTGATCACCACTTTTGCATTAAAAAATGATTTTTAGCTACAACGGGAACACATTTTTATTATTAAAACATATTGAAAATGCACAAAAAATATGAAAAATAATATAATACTGTTTCAGAAATCCAAGATGCAGAGATAATAACTGTTAAGTGAACATTAGCATTTTAGTATTTGGGGGGATCTTCTAGCCTGATTTTGATTTTTTAAGTATGTATGTATATTCTAATGTTTTCAAGATTGTGCTGCTTATAAATTGAGCATCATTCTCTTTCCTTAATTTCAAACTTCACATTTTCTAGTGCTACTAAAAACTCTGCAAAACTCCTTTTAAAATCCTAGAAGCATATTCTTGCCCACAATACAATTAATCTAATACCAGTGCCTTTTTTAATAATTAGTTATTCTTTTAATTTTCCTTCTACACTGCCAAAACTATAAGAACAAATTCTATACAGTTTCTGTAAGGATAAAATGATAAAAAGCATATGAATTATAAATGTATGTATTATCTCTTAAGATGACACGCTTAATGTTAGAACCTGGTGATCAGAAACCAAAACACTGGACCTTGATTTGGTTCCTAACATTGTTTCAGTTGCTCTTGAGAAAGGCAAGATCATGCACAGCAATGGAAGTGTTCTGAGTACTGAGGAACATCTGGTCATTTTAATATATCACACCACTGGACATTAGCATTGTATTAACAAAGGTAAATGGTCTTCTGTTGGAAACACAGAAAAAAACACTATGTATGTAACTGAGATCACACCAGAGCTTCTGGAATAATGCTCAGATTTCATCAATATACAGTGAAGTGAAAACACACAAGGATATACAAGTCAGAAAGAAGAAATTTTTATTTAAGAGTTTAGTTTCAACTATTCCAGTCCATAGTCAGTTGATGCCACAACCTTTGGTCCTGTGTTGAAGCAGAACATCACAATGCAGTGTATGGCAGAGTAAGATGTTCACCTATGGCAGCCAGGAAACAAAGACAGAGAAAGAAAGGAATAATGGCCCCGATATTTCCTTTAGGAATATGCTCCCAATGGCCTACTCTCTCCCACCAGTGCCTACCTTAACAGATTCAATCAGTCGCCCAACAGCTCCATCCTGGTGCATCTTTAAAGGACACTTGATATTCTAACTACATCATAGAATGATGAGGTCAGTCCACACAGGAAGGTTACTAGTATTGTACATGCCAGGCACCATGGTGTAAGACTTACCCATCTCCATCACCCTTGCCTTATGTCTAAATCTGTGTTCAAACCACTTATCTTCTAAGGATTTTACTGTTGATCTCATAGAGGTTCGGTGAATCTGAAGTCATGAGGCATGTGATGCTCCCATACAGTGCTGAGCACAGAAGAATCCTCAGCAAACTGATATTGCTACAGTCATGGTTATTAGTAACATATTGCTACATATAACATACCAAAAGAGACTGCAGTTATTGTAATACTGTAACTATTCATAATGTGGTTGTTATTAATAGCATAATTATCATAAGAATATTATTAAAGGTTGTAAAGGCCCAGAAATGTGAACCTGCTTTACCTTTTCTGAAGGTCAGAGAGTTTGAGCTTATTCAAAGTTGTTGACAGCAACTGTAGCTACACACCCTGACCTAGGATGTGATTACTTGGTGTATTGGACGTTAAGATGGTCCATAAAGGTAGATCCACTCCACCATGACCAAAGATCACAGAATTCAAGTATACTTCCACTACTTCTTTTGAAATAGGAGGTTTGACCTAAAAAGTGGCTGCCTTCAGAATACTTGGTTTAGGGTGGTTTCACCACAACAGAATGCTTTTCTCAAGAAATAATGGCTTGATGTCTCAAAGTATCAAAGCAGGTAATGTTCTAGCTGTCCTTTGTATCATGTTTAAGCAATCTTTTGGTTTCTTCTCTCTTTTTGCATTGTACTATTAAAGTATATGGAAAATTAAACACAGGCGAACTCAGAACTCAGAAGAATTAAAGATTCAGTATTTGCTGAGTTGCCCTCCCGTTACTATCCTGTGTCTCTGTGATTCTTTCTTATATTTGTTCCTCCTACCAAACTTTTCTAATATCCATGTCCCTACTCTGGAATGTAGGAACCTGCTATGGCTAGGATCATGGCAGAAGTCACCTCAAAAAGGTAGCTCCTGATATATGGTGCCCAACGTGGGGCCAGTGACAGGTGAACCCTGACAAAATGTGCTTGTGGTTAATATAAAATTCTGCCTTCCATATCTCTGGATTATGTATCTGAGGATTTGGTCAATTTAAGAATAAATATTAAAAAAGAAAAAGAAAATTGCATCAGAATTGAGTGATGTATTTCTTGTCATTATTCTATGAGCAATACAATGTAACAACAATTTCATTAACTAACCTAGAAATGGTTTAAAGGATACAGAGGATGTATGCATATCATAAACAAAATTTTACCATTTTATGTATGAGATTTGAACATCCATAGATTTTGCTTCCTTTGTTTGTTTGTTTGTATGTTTGTTTGTTTGTTTTTCAAGACAGGGTTTTTCTGTGGCTTTGGAACCTGTCCTGGAACTAGCTCTTGTAGACCAGGCTGGTCTTAAACTCACAGAGATCCGCCTGCCTCTGCCTCCCGAGTGCTGGGATTAAAGGCGTGTGCCACCACCACCCGGCCTATACTTACATCCATAGATTTTAATATCCAAGAGTAATCCTGGAGCCAAATTACATAAAGATATCTAGAAAGGACTATATTGTGGATATCAACAATATCTTATATTATTTAATATTCTATAGACCAGTGATTCTCAAACTTCTTAATGCTACAAACCTTTAATACAGTTCCTCATGTGGTGAACCATAACCATAAAACTATTTTCATTGCTACTTCATAACTATAGTTCTGCAACTGCAATGAATTACATTGTAAATATCTGTGTTTTCTGATGGTCTTAGGTGACCCCTGTGAAAGGGTTCTTTGACCCTCCAAAGAGGTTGTGACCCACAGGTTGGGAACCTATGCAATAAATGATATTATAGACCTTAACAACACACTATGATATTTCATTTGCTGTTACTTGTTTAATCAATAGTTCTGTTCCTGGTGTTGTGCAGAGAAAAATGGTGTTTGTATTCTAAAGACTTGATTGTGCCTGTATATTTTAATGTTTATGTATATGAATATGTACATATGTATATATGAATACACTTGTGTCAGTATGACTAAATTAAATTCTTAGGGTACAATTAGCCTAGAAAGAGGTGACGACTTCAGAAAAGTAACAGTAAGTTTCATGCTAATGCTGACCAAATGACAACAAATGCAGGAAACATTGTGTGAAATTATTTTAATCATAAAGGATTATTTAATCCTAAATGCTAAATTGATGTTTTAGAGAAAGTATGAACTAGAGGGGGAAGAATACTCAGAGGGAAATCAGAAAAAGCTAGTTACAGTGGGAGGAAATCAGATAGCTCAGGAATGAGGAGCGCATCCCTATCCTTGGCAAGAGTTTAGTCTGTCAGAATATTTGATCACACTGTGAACCCCAAGACTGTTAATAAAATCACCCTCGGATTAGGGGTGGGGCGAGCAACTAGTTGACAGGAATTAGTCATAGAGAGTATGGAGGAGCCAGGGAGATGGATGGAGAGATGCAAGGAAAGGAGTGAGAAGGGAGGAATTACATTTTCCACAGTCCTTTTGGTTTGGGAAGGCTAGAGATGCTCTCTTGCTGGGTCTCCACCCGAAAAGAAAGGTCAATTGGTTGTTTCTCAACCTCTCTAATCTAGCGGGTTTTCACCCCAACATTTGAGTCATTGTTGGTAAATATAATGATTGGGACAATGATAGAGGTTTAGTTAAAAACTACATTTGGCAGCAATGGTAGAGTTGGTGCTAGCAGGACTAGAAATCCAACCAGGCAGTGGTCTGAGCAACAGGGCACAGACTTCAGGGCCACAGGGCACAGCTGGTAGTTAAAATATCAGGTGCAGCCAGTAAACTGATAGAAAAACAACACTGGTCTCTGCACCAAACAAAGCAGCTCAATGCCTTTCACCACCATAGCTTTTACCCTGTCTGTCTGCAGAGCAAAGGTCCGATGGTCTTCCTCACCAAACTCTGGCCAGCAGGAAACAGACCTCGGTAGCACCTGCTACTGTGCTGGAATTCAGTGAATTAAATATTATTAGAAATTAATTTTATACTTTAAGGGAGTGGAAAGGTTGAGCAAATGAAGTCAAACTGAGAAATTTAAAATGTGAACTCACAAGAAAAGCATCTGAACGTAGGTGAACTTATATCGTATGATCTCACCCCTCAGACCAAGGACTGGTCCTTGGGGGAGAACAACCTCATCCCATTATCTTGAAGTGAATTTTTTTTTTAACTTTTGTAAAAGAAAAATAAAACACCGCTTGCACTGGAGCTTCATAATAAATCTAAATGCTTTGCTAATTGCCTGTCACCACTACAAAGAGTATGTGCTTTTCGGGGAGCTTTTTATAAAGGCCTAGGAAATAAATCAGAATTTTTAATTCATTTGAAGACAGACTGAGGAAGAAGGGAACTCTAGGATAACAGAATAATCTTGAACACTGTCTAAGGGGGGGCTATTGTGTTCTGGGAGGGGGCTTAATCAAAGCAAACTAGGAATAATCACCTATACAATATAAATGCTGATTGCTTATGCATCTTTTCCTTTCAAATTTAAACTATCGTGACAAAACCACACTTTAACAGTGATATTATTTTTTTTTAATTATGTATATATTATGTATGAATGTATGTATGTAAGCACATATGTATGCATATGTATTTCTATGTGTGAGTGTGTGGGTGTCGATGCTGTGTACTTGCGGAAATCAAAGAACAAACTTCAAGTGTCTAACCTTGTCTTGCACGTTGTTTTTGAGAAAAGCTCTCTAGCTCAGCACTGTGTGGTGCCAGGCTGGCTGGACCCAGGATTCTGTCCTCTCCACCCCTCATCTTAGCATAGGAGCATTGGTATTATATGTTCCCACTCCCATACACAGCTTTATGGAGACTCTGGGGATGATCTGTAGTCCTCATGCTTGCGCAGTAAGCCATCCCCTAAGCTCTTAAAGTACTGCTCTTGAGTTTAGCATCCAATATCCCCATAGGATTATGGGATTGAGGACTCTCAGCCACCAAGCCTGGGCAGAGAGACCACTGGAGGTTGTTTTCACATAACGGACTGCTTTAGTGACTCTAACTGCCATGGGTGGCTGACAACATTTCATATTTTTAGAAAGTAAAATTTTATGCAAGATCGAATTATATTTCTCCTAACACAATAATGTACAAAACTACTTCTTAAATTGCACCCACTCACTAACAGTAACCACAAGCCCTACAGAAAATGTTATGCCAGAATGCATTTCCTCCACCAGCGCAGTGCTGACTTCCTCAAAGACGACTGTGTTCAAATAAGGTGTTTAAATTTTTAATTACAGAATTTTAATTCATGACTGAGGGCAATTATCAAAGTAAAATATCTGTGATAGAATCACATTAAGAAGTCACTAAGAAACATGTCAAACAGAGATATAAATTTTGGATGGAATAAAAAAAAAGCAGCAAACAATTAGCAAGTGGATAACCAGAGAAGAAAGGGTTTTTTCAGGACACAGAAAATACTCTGTACAAAATGATAATGATAGCTCCATCTCATTGTGCACCTGCACGTGCACATACACACACACAAATGCTTGCATGAAAAATAAATATATCCACTTAATTAAGCAAAGAATTAATGGATAGTCTTAAATTCCGCTGACACCCAAACCATAATGTTTATTTCTTGCAAGCTGGAAAATCTTACATGTCTTAGTCTGAAAGGGAAAAGAACTCAGAATCCCTCGAGTGACCCAGGGTTCTTAAGAAGATGAGCAGTGTGGAGTGAAGCCTCTGTTCTGCACACCCAGCTACTGACATGTAGTCATCAAGATCACCTCTCTTGCCCCTGACAAGTTATCCCCAGACCGACACAGATCCAGCACCTGCAGGATCTATCTCCTTCTGGATGCTTCTCGTGGCTGGCCAGATACCCACACAGTCAGATCCTTTGATGGCTTCAAGGGCATCTAGGACAATGAATGAGACCACATTGTAAATAAGTCACCCCAGAGCAGTCTCCAAGACAACACACAAGGCTGACCACAGAAAATGTAAGTACTGTTTTAATTTCGGTCAAAACTGTGCCTTTCTGGGGACCGGAAAGGGGAATGTTGCAGGTATGTTTCTCCATCCACTTCTCATAAGGTTCTGAATTTGTTAAGCTGAAGCTGTCCTAACAATGTGTCATGGAAGGATTATTAGATTTAAGGTATTAATTATTTGTAGGGGAAAAACATGATTTTTTATATGATTTTTCCTAAAAAGATGAGGAACAAACATCTATTCACCCTCAGAGAGAACACTACCGGGCATCCAAGGAATGGATACTCAAGGCTGACTTGGCAAGCCAATGAACTTATTGGGGTTACTTACAGGAGCATAAGAGAGCAAAGACAGCTGCATTGCCAACAAACCCACCCCCAAATGGGTCAGAGCACACAAACTGCTTTCCAAGAGCTCCTTGCCCCACTTACAGGTAACTCTGACAGTCACTCACAAGTGGACTCCCCCTAGAAATTGTTACCATGTATGTCACCTTGAGGAGCAGCCTTATAAATCTTTCAGGTTTCATGGGTTTCCTAGCCTTGTAGATCTCAATAGCTTCCTGAATCTCATGAGCCTCCTTTTCCCTCTAGAAAGGAGTACTTTAACTCAGAGGAAATAGTTAGACCACACACACAAACAGCAGATGTAAGGTAATATGGCTTGTTGCTACATTGATTATGAGACAGTATTCTCTAATGTCCAACCATCCTACCCTAAGCTTATTTTATATCCAAGGTCTCCCTCCTCCATTATCTCCTACCCCAGAGCCACTTGGTTTTATTTTAGGGACAGTCATCATACCCAGTAAACTCTTGGTGTCTAGGAAGATTTCTTCTACTTCTCAGATGCAAATTATACCTGATAACTGAAGAATCCCTAAGATAATAGAGTTAATATAATCAATCAGTTATTTTAGTCATTGTCACAACCCCTTGGATCTAGATAATAAAATAACCAACACTTAATTGAGTCCCAAAATTAATTTACCATGTTACAATTGACATTTTAAAAATCAAAATTGAAGCCAGGCGGTGGTGGCGCACGCCTGTAATCCCAGCACTCGGGAGGCAGAGGCAGGCGGATATCTGTGAGTTCGAGGCCAGCCTGGTCTACCAAGGGAGTTCCAGGACAGGCTCCAGAGCTACAGATGTGGAAACCCTGTCTCGAAAAACCAAAAAAAAAAAAAAATCAAAATTGAGGGGCTAGAGAGAAGGCTCAGCAATAAAGTATCCAGCACATGCCTTTAACACCAGCTACAAAGATCTCATGCCCTTTTCTGGCCTCTATGAGCAAATCTATTTGCAAGCACATACCCACACAGAAACACACAAATACATGTAAATAAAGTTATAAAAACATTGAGAGTGTGTTTCTAAGCTGTCCAAACTACAAAAAAAATATTATTTTATTATGAAAATGTTGTAAACATGTAGACAAAAAAAAACAGGAAAAATATGGAATCTGTTTCAACAGAATTGGGGATTCATTGAGTGCTGGGCACTTAAAGCAAAATGGCGCATAAATAAAAGACAACTACCATGTTTTATAAATGATGCCGTCCCTGCCCTGTGTATTGTACAGTTCTCTCTGGATGCTTAGGAAGTCCAGCATGGCAGGGCAGTAATGAGGAAAAGAATTACAAGAGTTGAACAATATGTAGATGTGAGGTCCTGGGTCACTGTAGAAAGCAGCTGTGTAACCTCCAATAATCTGAAAAAATAGGGCAAATTAATATATGTGGGGGTAATAAAAATAAACCAGTGTCTTTAATCACCCGTGACATGTCACCCTGGGAATGGGGGGAAATTAGGGGTCATGAAAAGGGTTACTATAAACCATACACACTTTATGACGGTTAAAAGGGAGCAAGAAGTATGCTGTGGAATTCTTTAACATGTAATGCAACGTGTGTATTTGCGGAGTAAATGTCTGGCATTTGTCAAGGAGATGGCTCTCAATGTACTAGCAATGGAGAAAACAGACCATAAATATGAAGAAGCCGCTGGGAGTCCTTAAAGCGAGCCTGCATAGTTCCTGGTGGGAACCATACCAGGAAATTGGATCCCAGGGAATCTGGTAGACAGAATCTGCCCCCACCCCCATGCTCCTTTGTCCGGCTATGATGAATTGACTGATAATTCACATTCAGACACGGGCTTCCCCGAAGCACAGGGGGAAAAAAAGAGGTGGTACTTTCCTAGTCACATCCAGCAAGGACAAATGACACGAGGGTCACACACACCGACAGCAGAAGCACATGGAAAAGCATGCTTGAGAGATTGCTCATGAGTGTCTATTAAATACCTAGTGCTTTTCTCCATAAGTGCATTTTACCTTTAAAAAACAATAGGATGCGGAAAATGACATGACATTTTCTGATGGTTCAAAACAAGAGAGAGGGGTGAGGTACAGGTGTGATTTTAATTTTTAAAGCACATTAAGCACTTAAAAGTAAAGATAAAAGCATTTTAATATACTCTCAAATCCAATGTGTCAGAAACATTATTTCAATGTATGGCTGATACAGAAAACAGCAAGGTGATAATCACATATTTTTGTCATATTGAGGCTTAAAATGCAGCCTGTATTTGCCACTAAGCGTTCTTCTTCCTCTGGACAAGCTGCATTCCACACACAGCCAGAGGTCCCCTTACCACACAGTGCAGAATGATCACGGCTGCTCTTACTGGGGCTCACATATCTGGAGGACTAAATCAGAAATCTAGGAAAAAGCTGAAATGAAGATATTCTTGCCTCAACCTCCTGAGTATCTGGGACTTCGGGCCATTACCAGAAAACTCATCTCTTCTTTTGAATTTCCAAAATTTCCATGTTTAAAAAGAAAAAGAATGAGGGCTGGCAGGAGAGAGAGAAGTGCAAGGGACAAAAGGCAGACAGTCAAGACGTTATCAAGAGACCCATTTGGATATTCTACTACTGTGTGTCATGTGTCTCTGTGTGTCTGTCTCTGCCACCCCCCCTCCATCTGTCTGTCTCTTTCTCTCTCTGTCTCTCTGTCTCTCTCCCTGTCTCTCTCTCTCTCTCTCTCTCTCTCTCTCTCTGTCTCTCTCGCTGTAGGAACTCCTACCACCAGTAGCCTTTAAGTTACCCCCCCACTTGGGCGTGGCCTCTTATACTATAAACGCCGATGTAAAGTGTGCAGCCAGCCTCTCTCTTCCAACTTCAGGATTCCGTTGCTGTTCCCCATTTGAGCAGAGGACTGTGATCTGTGAGTCTATCCCTAAATAAATAACCCTTTATTATACTCAATTCTGAGCTAGTGTGGGATTTCTTTTTAGCATCTCTCTTCATCTAGAGCCCACGTGGATCTGAACTCCACACCTACCAGGTGAACTGCTTAAAGGCCTAATTGGTCCACAGCCCAGAAAGTCTCCCACCCCCACCTGCTTGGCTTGCTTTTACATACTAAGTGTTTTGTTGTTGTTGTTGATGTTGTTGTTTTATATAAAACCCCCACCACAGCAGGGTTAAATGCATGTGGCGACTAGGAAATTTCCCAACTTGCGCACATCACCACCCCACTGCCGCATTTCCTGCTGCATGGCGACTTGGCAGCTTCTGGTTTGTGCTCCCTGGTTGTGAGTTCTGGACTTCTTGTTCCATGTAAGGAATTGATTTAATTGCTTTTAATTTGTCAAGCTAAACATATTTCTCAGTATTTAACCAGCACTAAGGCTGGAAACCGAAGCAGTGCTGGACTGTGCCTGGTGTCACCGTTTGTGCTGCCACTAGTCGCGACTTTGCAACCACGACACCTGCTGGTTAATACAGATTATTACACCTAAAACAATTTACCAGACCTCATAAGAGGTAGTTTATTAATTAATAAATCAGTAAAATTGAAAGGTATATAACTGCAGACAACATTACCATTGACAATTTTAGTAACTTTTTTGGTAATACTATAGATTGTATTCTGCAAGGCTTATATGACTATTGTGGTACATCCATTTATTAGATATTAGGAGTCAGGTTTTTTCTTCATATTATATGCTTAAAAAAATGGCTTGATCACAGAGCCAAGAATGAGGCACTTTTAGAAATGATACAGTCTTTACAGTCTAATAATGAACAGCTAGATGACAAGATTAATACCATCAAAAATCAAAAGTTACCTGAAAATAATTGATACTATTGAAAAGGGTAACATTACTTTGTCAGACAAAATTGAATCCATGTCAAAGGGTACTGAGAAATTATCTGAAAGGATTCATACTGTTGAACTTGACAATCTGATAAATGGAGAATGGTGACAGGTCTAGAAGCTGTCAACAAGGTAATTCAACCTATGGGTCCTTTACAATCTGGAATTCCTCTGCTTTCTCTGTAGTAATATGAGCGGTGGGGCTGCATCCCCAGCACCCCGGGCCGCCTGCTAGCTTATGCCCCGAAATAACAACACACAAATTGTATTCATTTTAACACTGCTTGGCCCTTTAGCTCTAGCTTACTGGCTAATTCTGATATCCCGATCAACCCATCTCTAATAATCTGTGAGCACCGGTCTTACTGGGAAGATTCTAGCCTACGTCCATCCTGGGTCAGAGCTTCATCGCGTGTGTCTGCCTGGGAGAGGGGAGGATGGCGTCTCTGAGCTCACTTCCTCTTCCTCCCAGCATTCTGTTCTGTTTACTCTTCCCACCTATGTTTTAACCTATCAGGGCAAGAAGCTTCTTTATTTAATTAACCAATGACCTTCCTCAACATTTCTCTATTACCAAAAGGATGGCATCTTATAGTTATTAATTTAAAAGATTGTTTCTTCACTATATCTTTACAAAAAAAAGAACAGAGAAAACTTTGCCTTCACGATGCCAACTTATAATAATTCTCTGATACCAGTAGACTATCCTCCCACAGGCAATGCTCAACAGCACCACCCTATGCCAATACTTTGTAAGTCAGCCATTGAAAATAATATGTAAAAAATTTCCTAAATCTATAAGTTGCCATTACACAGATGACATTTTGATATCTGATTCAAACATAGATAGATTTAAAAGAATGTTTGAAGAATTAAAGAAAGTTTTGGCAAATGGGGATTACAAATTGCTCCTGGAAAAATACAGTGAGGACACTCTATCAATTACCTAGGTTATAAAATAGGTTTACAGAAAGCTAGGACACAAATTAGGGGAGAATGATTGCAGACTCTGAGTGACTTTCTAAGATTGTTAGGAGACATTTCCAGTCTACGACCAGCTGTTAGGATAACACCTGACCTAAGAGTTCATTTAAACAAAACTTTAGATGATAACAAAGACTTTAACAGTCCCAGAGAATTACCAGCTGAAGCAAAAAAGGAATTGGTTGTTGTTAAAGAAAAATTACAGGAGGCACATGTGAATAGGGTGAATTCAAATCTTAATTGTATTTTAGTGATATTGCCTTTCAGAATTTCCCCTACAAAAATTTTAATACAAAGGGAAGATATTATTTTAGAATGAATATTTTTACCACATAAACCAAGTAAAAGAATAAAAACTTATGTGGAAAAAAGTCTCTGAATTAATTATAAAAGGAAAAGTGAGACTTTGTCAACTAGCGGGTTTAGACCCAGCAGAGATTATAGTGCCTTTTACTAGTGGTGAAATTTAAAAATTATGAGAAGACAATGAACCTTGACAAAGAGCTTGTGCTAATTTTATAGGAGAGATTAATAGCAATTATCCCAAAAGTGACAGAATTAACCTTATAAAGAGAACTACTTGGATCCTTCCCTGCATTGTACACGACACACCAATAACTGAAGCTCTACATTCTATTCTATTTGCAAATAAATCAAGAAAGGCAAGTTAAAAGTCAGAAGATTTAAATAAGGTGGAACAAATCCCTTATAATTCTGCCCAAAAGGCAAAATTATGTTATTCTCATAGTACTAAGGGATTTTAAAGAATCTCTTAATATAGTCATTGACTCACAATATGTATAAAGAGTTGTCTTGCATATTGAGACTGCTGATTTTATACCAGATGACAAAGAATTGACTTCACTATTCATACAAGTTCAAGATATAATCAGGAATAGGCTCTGTCCTATATACATAACACACATCCAATCCCATACAGGTCTGCCAGGTCCTTTAGAACAAGATAATGCAGAAATTGATTGTTTATTGATTGGAAGTGTATTTAAGGCCAAGAATTTCATAAGAAACATCATGTCAATAGCAAAGGTTTAAAGAAAGAGTTTTCTATTACATGGCAGCAAGCTAAGGAGATTATAAAGAGATGTCCTACTTGCTCTTTCCTACTTGTATAACCAAATACTGCTACCTGCAGGGACTAACCCAAAAGGTACTCAAAGGAATGAAATCTGGCAGATGGATATGTTTCACTTTGCACAATTCAGAAAATTAAAATATGTATACCACACACCATTGACACTTATTCAGGTTTTCAATGGACAACTGCTTTGAGCTCAGAAAAAGCTGAATCAGTAATCACACATTTATTAGAAATTATGGCCATCATGAGTATACCTGCACAAATAAAGACAGACAATGGTCCAGCATATGTCTCTAAGAAAAGGAAACAGTTTTTTGCTTATTATAACATAAAGTATCTTACAGGTATACCACATAATCCTACAGGTCAGGCAGTTATAGAAAGATCAAATCAAACTATAAAGGATATGTTAAGCAAACAGAAAGGAATGGAAAATACCCCCAGAAATAGATTACATAATGCTTTATTGACCTTGAATTTTCTTAATGCTGATGAGAAAGGAACAACAGCAGCAAAGAGACACTGGATAATCAAAAAGTCTTCTGAATTAAATCAGACAGTGTATTTCAAGGGTGTGTTGACTTCACAATGGAAACCAAGAGATGTGTTACATTGGGGAGGGGGTTTTGCTCTTGTTTTAACAGGAGAAGAAAAGCTATGCATACCATCAAAATTAATAAGAATTTGGTTTGAAAAAGAGAAATCTCTTTAGAAAGAGAAATGAGGATATATCCACAGAGGTGACAACCAATCAGGTAATAAGGAAACCTCATAAGGGTTAGGGCAGGGTTCTGTTCTTGTCTTTGCAGGAAAATACTCACCTTCAGAAAGTCAAGAGACCCTGGACATCTAGGTGCCTAAAGAGGAAAAGATAATTATTCAAATAGGATCACTAAACAAAGAGAATTATCACTTGTGAGGACATGTCATCTGAGGGTAAGAATCTCTGAATATTAATTAGATTAATAGTCATGACTCACTTAAAAATCAAAGTTGACTCTTTGATAGTTCTGTCCTTCTCTAAATCTAAGCATGTTGTTAAAATAAAAATTCAGAGTTTCTGTCTGATGTCAAGAGCCATGGTATGGGACAGAAAGAAAAAAGAATTTAGAAAAAAAAATTTACTTTTCTTCATACCTATTTTTGAAAAATTTCCTGCCTCTAAAAATGGTCTGTTAGTTATTCTAGGCCTTAGCCAATGTTGGTTGCTCCAGAGTTGCAAATGAGTCTTTGGTGATTGCCCAGGTAGCCTATTGTCTCTGTCATTTTTTGTACATTTTGGAAATAGCTTGATTGCACTTCCTTCCTACTCAAGTAATATTATCTCCCTTCTCGGGTCTTCATTGGGGTTGAAGACTAGATAGTTGTAGTTACTTTCCTCTCATGACTTGGCCAAGTTATTTATAATAGAAGACTTAAACTCCTTAGGATAGGATAATTATTGAAACATCACATGTTTCTTGCTTGATATTGTTTATGCTGCTTGTAATACTAGTTTTTATACCTGATATTTGTTCTTATTGTATATAATTTTGTATTAGGCTTAGAACTTTTTATTTAAACAAAAGGGGGAGGTGCTGTAGAAATTCCTACCACCAGTGGCATTTAAGTTACCTGCCCACTTGGGCATGGCCTCTTATACAATAAATGCCCATGTAAAGTGCACAGCCAGCCTCTCTCTTCTGTCTGCAGGATTCAATTGCTGTCCCCTGTTCTAGTGGAAGACTGTGATCTGTGAGTCTATCCCTAAGTAAGTAGCCCTTTATTATACTCAATTCTGAGCTAGTATGGGATTTCTTTTTAGCATCAGTCCTCTCTCTCTCTCTCTCTCTCTCTCTCTCTCTCTCTCTCTCTCTCTTTCTCTGTGTGTGTGTGTGTGTGTGTTGTTCTGTGTGTTTTGTGTCTCTCTCCCCACCCCCCTCTCAGAATGTATCTCTGTTTGGTGCTTCCCTCTAATGTCAGATATGCTGAATATGGATTTAATCTCTGGAACTAAATAAATCTAGTCCTATTTCAACTCCAGAACCCAACAAATTCTATTTGAAATTATAATTTTAAAACAAATTATTGACAAAAGATGAACTAATTATCCAGGTTGTGTTACATCCTCACAAACTGTGAGATATTTTCTTTTATTTAGATGTGGTTTAAACTCAAGCATTCTTGAATAGCTGGGTGAGCAAACTGAATCTTCACAAATATAATCATCTTGTACACTGAAATATAGCTATAACTCTGCTAAAAATTTCAGCATGAAAATTTTGGCTTTTTTTTTACCAGTTGCTTGTTTGATTGATTGATTTTGTTAGGGGAACTGTATGGGATTCTTTTTCATTTATTTGCTTCATTTTTACAATTTATCTGAAATTCTTTAATCTTGATCCATCATTGAACAAACTTGGATTATTGCTGTCTATAGAATAATTGAAAGTACAAATGCATATTGAAAGCTCTACAGCCAGTGCATATAAGATTGCCTCAGGCAATGTTATATGTCAATATGGAAGAAGCTTATTTAGATTTTAAGCTAGGTATATTATTAAACGAGTCCACCACAATCAGTAGCATTATGACATGTGCCAAGAAAGAGAAAATAAGTGTGTTAGCATTGTAGAGCTGTACATTGTGGGATTAGCAGGAGACTCAGGTAGTTTCAGCCCCTCAATATTGGTGCTAACCTGTAGACCATGAGGTTGGCAGCTGGACGGATGGCTCCAAACCTGTATTTGTTCTTGATCAACCTTCATTATTTTATGGATATAGATATGTGCATGCTTTACTGCATGTACATGTGAGCAGGTGCATGAGCTCAGGTATCTACACATTTGTGAAGGTCAGAGGTTGACATGAGGTGTCCTCCTCAACAGCTCTGCATCTTATTTTTGGAGCCAAGCTCTGTCACTGAAACTGGAGCTTACTGGTTCGACTAGACACACTGGCCAGAGAGCCCCAAAATGCTCTTTTTTCTTTCTCCTCAGTGCTGGGGTTGCAGGCATGTGCTACCATGCCCATCATGTTACAGGGGTGCAGAGAATCTGGGCATAGGCTCCAATGCTTGATAAGCACTTTGCATCTTTCCAGCTCTTAACTGATGATTAAGTGAAGTTTCTCTTAGCCGCACTTGGTCCCTGTGATCCCAGGCCTCACTTAATGGCTTGTAGCAGAAAAAGGAGACAATTTACATGAAGTAACTGCTTTTTCCGAACATTTCATGTACGTTTTCATGGTATTAAAATGCTAGGAATTGTTTTTGTGTATTCTTTGGTTTGTGAAATGTCTTGTATAAGAGCAAGAAAATGCGTCAATGTTAATCAAGACTCATCTTCCATGTCCCACAAAATAACCACCACACTCATGCTTGGCAGGCTCACTGTTTGACATCATGAGCTTCTGCTCATTTAATTTTTACAATAAACATGGCTGCCTGGCTGCCTGTTCTAAGGGGATCTCCATGTTGGAGGGAGGAACTTGGAGACAGACAGGCAATAGACTCTGCCAGGATTCACAACAGTGACAGGGCATTCTTAGAAGAACAAAAACAGAACCTACACAAAACAGTTATCTAAAAAAATATAACCTGCATTGGATTCTTGTATAAAGTAATAGTTACCACCCCCACCAATATACTTAGGATGACATTAACAGGCAGTCTTGCTGGGTCACACAGTCACATCATCCAATTTGAATCACAAGTTTGTCATTCTGAAATCCTTCTGGCCTTCTCATTCACAAGTGTGCAAATCAATTGATGCACACCCACATACACAGAGACATTAATCTGTACATATGCAAATGCAAAGATACACAAGCATATACGTATACAAAATCAAAAATGGGCATATTAGTCTATGTTTTTATATCCTTGCTTCTCAATCATTTGCAATTATGCATTATTTCCTTACTGGTTTTTATTTAGAGTTTTCTATTTACCTCATGAAGATAGAGCATCTCCATGTTTTTGTATTTCGATTTCATGGGCTTATCTGATATTTAGTCGATTTACAAAGTCTCACTGAAGAAAACAGAAGGCACAGGTTTAGGAACAAGCCACCTTTCAGTGAGCAGTAACTCAACAGTTTGAGGCAAGTGTGGAGGGCAGATGACTGTCAGACATGGCAACATTAGCCATGTTCCTTGAAGAGAGACAATTTGATGATTTGGTGAATGTCATCCATTAATTTAAAAGTTTATTCACATGCCACTCACTGTGAACAACTAGCACAAACCGTATCCTCCTAACTGTGCAAAAACACTTTAAATACAAAAGGGGGTCGGAATATCAGACATTGTTGTAACCTTTTTCTTTCCTATAACTTTATACATAGTGGATGTTCAGGAAATCATCGATAAATTTATTTATATTTATATCAATAGTCCTGAACACAATTACTGTCAGTCAAATAAACATCAGATGAAATCTCTTTAGGGATAGAATGGATTATTATCTAAGGAGTTGATAAATTAAAGAATTTATATGAAAAAGTGCTTGCCTTGTAAGCAAAAGGACCTGAATTTAAAAAAGAAAGAAAGAAAGAAAGAAAGAAAGAAAGAAAGAAAGAAAGAAAGAAAGAAAGAAAGAAAGAAAGAAAAGATTTGGGAGATGGTGGCACATACCTTTTATCCCAGCTCCCAGGAGGCAGAGGCAGAGGCAGAAGAATCTCTGTGAGATCAAGGCCAGAGAGGGAATTCCAGGAAAGCCAAGAACATCTAAGGCTACACAGAGAAACTCTGTCTCAAAAACAAAACAACAACAACAACAAAAAAAAAAAAAAGACCTGGGTAGATGGCATATACTTGTCATCTCAGTGCAAAAGACAGGAGGATCTTTGGGACTCCCTAGTCAGCCCGCTTGTTTGGCAAGTTTCAAGTCAGTGAGAGACCCTATCTCAATGAAAAAGATGCATGGCATCTGTGGAGCGACACTTGAAATTGTCCTCTGGCCCCCACACCAATGTAGGCTCACCTGCATACATACATTCACACAAAAAAATATTAATGCATCCTATGTCCTCTGAATTTGCCAGGCATCAGGAGGATTCAAGAAATATTAAAGTTGAACCTTCATGCACAGGATAAATGTTAGCAATATTTATTCTGCATATCAGAAGGCAGAAGTGTATAATATAACTGGCTTTTACCCACAGCAGCTATTCATAGAGCCATGATGATATGAATTCTTGATTCTATGAAGTCCCAAGGATCAGTCTTCACATTTTTCAACAATGCGTTTAGTTTATATATTCCCTACCTTTACACATTTTGATAATGAGACCAAGTCTAAATATATGAAAATTCAGTTGAGGAAAACATAAATCAAAGACTCGGGGAGACATTTAATGGATTTTTAAGTTTTTCAGAATCATTATATAAATAATAGCCCTCATTATTTTTAAAATCAATTTGGGAATAATGATGAGAGATTTTAATCCTAGGACTTTACCTTTTATTGCTGTGCAATTTCCCAGCTTCTCATAATGTCAGAATGCAAGCCCCTGGTTGATGCCTATGCTATGTCACTTCAGTTTGAAATGAAGGGATTTATTTTAATTGATTGCCATTTAATCAGAAAGGTTCTTTAAAATGAAAAATGTCCGTGGACATTTGCACAGTCCCTACTTTGGAAGGACTAATTCACAGGTTGTTATGGGTTGAATATGAAAATATTCCTCCACAGGTTTATGTATGATTTGGCTCTCAGACATGGGTGCTGACTGGAACATTTGAGGATATATTCCATTTGAATATAGGACATAGTTGACTGAAGTAGGCCCCTAGAGGTGGGGCTAGAGTGTTGATTCCAACTGGAGCACGTTGACTCTTGAGCCACCAAATTACAGCAAGTTATATATCAAGCTGTGGTCACTAAGATGGAGTCATGTCTCCCTAAGAAAATATGAGTTAAAATAGATCATTCTTCCACTATGTTGCTATATCAGATATTTTGACCCAGAAACAAATAAAATAAATAATACCCAGGCTGTCTTCCATTCAGACAAGGCTAAGACATCTGAAATCAAGGAGACTGGTCTTTTAGTAAGCTGCCCTCAGGCAAATGGGAATTCTGGTCATGTTTCAGAATGTACACATTTCCTCATGATCGCACTTTTAGATCTTCCTTGACCAACAGAAGGACAGCACAAAATGACAGCTTTGTATGGGTATGGAGAACTAGGCAAGTTTGGTGCCGTGCTTAGGTGAAAGGCAAAATAGAGTCAGAATGGTTTTGGGTTTTTTTTTTTTTAACAAGTAATATGGTATGTGAAATCAGCCCATTCCTCTAAATAGATGTTGGGTATTGCCCTGGCCCATTAACCAAAGACATTAAAAGGGCCAAAGAACACTGAACAAAAGCAGAGCTAGGCATGAGCAGTCAATTCTCATTACTCAAACATGATGTGTTCTGCAAAGTCACAGTGAGCACAGAATCAAATCAGCAAATACTGAACCTTTGCTCCTAAGGGAAACTCAAGGTTAATTTCCTGTGAGCCAGAGGTCACGGCGTTTTCAAACAATGTATAACCTTGTTTTATATGAGCTTCTGTTTTTACAAAAAAAAAAAACAAATTCAAATGCATGTGACTTAGTAAGACTGAGTTTGTGACCAATAACTCAGCAATGTGTGCGTGTGTGAACAAAGTTTATCTAATAAACAAATTTCCTCTATGAGCCTCATGGCCAGCTCTAAACCTGGTATGCTGAAGAACTCTATCCAGAATTTCAGCACTATGTCAGAAGGCCACTTTAAGTAATAACATCAAAACAAAAGACACAAAAAATGCCCCACAAGTACTAAACACATCACATAGAGTACAGCTGCTGTAAAAGAGCTAAAACAACCACACAGCCTGACTTTGACGCATTAGGAGGAACTGTATGCAGGACATCGTGATTGTCACTCGTCTGTGAGTGCTTGAGAATAATTGTGTCCCAAAGAGTGGATGGCAGAATTATTTTAGCAAATGTGTAAATCCGCAGGAAACTTTGCAAATACAGAATCTGTAAACAAAAATGATTGTACCTCTTGGGTACCAGGGAGTGAGAATTTAAGTTTCTATGTGCTAATGACCAGACTGGAGCTGAGTGATAGAAGATCAGGACTTAGTGCGTGTGTGCCTGTATATGTATGAACATCTGGACATGGTGTATGTGGATGTGTGTGTCTGTATGTGCCTGCGTGTGCTTGCGTGTGTGTCTGTACGTGCTTGTGAGTGTGTGTGTGTGTGTGTGTGTGTGTGTGTGTGTGTATTTTACGAGGGCTTTTAAAAGTTCGGTGTCTAGGATAAGGCCCCTTCTTGATTCAGCTAAGGACAGGATTGTACAATAGCTCAAATTTTAAATTTTGCTCAAAACAGAAGGTAAAAATTTTTCTCATCGCTGTGAGAGAATACCTGAGAGAATTGACTTCAGGGGGGAAAGATTTGGTGTGCCTCTTAGCTTCAGGTGATATTAGTCCATCGCAACAGGAAGACATGGAAGCTAGGGATCCCCTTTCATGGCAACAAGAACTTGTTTATATCTTAGCAAGTCAGGAAGAAGAGAGGAACTCAGAAGCAGGGCCAGGTTCAAGGGTTGCCCACAATGACCTACAATCACTAAGGAAGGCCCTGTGGTGAAGTTTCACAACCTCCTGAAGCAGCACCACCAACTGGGGACCAGGTGTTCAAGCACATGAGCCCAAGAAGGATATTTCAGATTCAACCCATAATAGACTTTCTCCCAGTTTGGGCCATCAGGAGCAGCATTGCAGATAAACGTGGCTATCATGGATACAAAGCATGTCCTTAAAATAAAGCACATCTCAGGCTGTGTTTGTTAGACATTCTCACTGAAGTCCTAGGTCATAACTTGTTTCATTCAAATGAGGTAAAAAAGGAAAAAGTCTGGGAAAGGGAATTGAGAAAGGTGTGCGCTGCAAATGTCAAAAGATGTTCAAAGTTTGGGATCAGGGATTTTAAAACCGTGAAAGAGAAGAACCAGAGAAATGCCCACATGCTCACGCATCATGGTCTTTCTCTTAATATTTAATATGTATGGCGTTTCCTGCCTTAAAAACATAAAACGGCTCCTACCGACGATCCCCAATGACTTAATGTTGATTTTGCTTCTGTAAAACACACTCGTAAATCTCTCCTAATCACACCTGAGACTCATCACATCAGAGCTGCCCGACACCACTTTGCATGTATCGGGAGGACTGGGCTGTGTGGCTGTAGAATAGCAAGCACCCGCTCCAGAGTGCTGTACACCATTCCATGAAACTCCAACTGATGAACTCTGCCTCTTCCTCCATACTGACTCCGATCAGCTTCCAGAAGGGCACCTCAGGCAGGTCAGACAGGAATGTTAAGTCTCTGACTTTCTATCCTTTCTTCTCTTAGTAATCAAACTTCCTCCCTCATGAGAGGAAAAAGAGGCTTGTGTAATAGGCTTGTTCCAAAAATACCCCATTCCTGACTACTTAAGAAACACATAGGTGTAGATTTGTAATAGCAATACCCTATTCTCTGGGTAAACTGATTAGTTCAAAATAAGGCAAATGGCACCAGCATTTTAGGAATGACATTTGGAATAAAAATGCTAAGAATGAAAGCTTCTCGTTTGGGTTGCAATTTGTATGTCTTTTCCTATTTTCTCACCAAATGAAAGTACCAGGTAAACTACACTCTGCAAGCCTACAGCAGCAAACACAGCAAAGATGACCCCAGCCACAGGAGAAGAGGAGCAATCTCTAGCCACACTTACAGTTGAGCTCCTGTCAGGGCATCCCAGACTTCCCAATTATACAGAACAAAAATTAGGCAACAAATTTTATTACTCTACATTATACTGTGTTTCTCAGCCTTTAAGAAATAGAATCCTTACTAATTAATCAAGTACCCAAACTTCTGTAGGGCTTCCTGACAAATTCCTTGATGTTGAGGGCCAAACTCACCACAGTTCTGAGGACAATTGTCTGTGTCATATTTCATATAACAAAACATCACTTATGCAGGAAATTAACTCAATAACTGAGTTTTGTTTGGGAGGTATTTTTGAAACAGACTTTTATGTAGTACAGGTTGGCCTCAACTCACACATAACTGAGGCTCACTTTGAACACTTTGATCTTACAACCTTTCACTCCTAAGTTGTTGATTATACGCATGCCCATCTTAAACTTCTTACCAGACCCTAAAATTAAAAAAAGAACATACAAAAATTTCAACATATATCACATAGCCTATGCACACACCCAAGAAACAGGTGATCTATGGTGCTCCATTTCAAAAACTATGCAATTTCAAGTCATTATTAAAATGTCTAAACATAGCTGGATGACTGTGGTACACTCCTTTAATCCAGCACTCAGGAGTCAGAGGCAGGTGAATCTCTGTGAGTTCAATATCTACTTGGTCCACAGAGTGAGTTCCAAAACACCCAGGACTATATAAAGAAACCCTCTCTGGGAAAGAAATCTAAACATAATGTGTTTTTATAAACATCCTTTAGCTCAATTCCTTAAACTTCTGCTATTAGAAGTGATAATCATAAATACTTGCATGACTAGTAGAAGCAAATCTCTATAAAATGCAATGTGTTTATGTTTTGAGGCTATTTTATGTGTCTGGGTGTGGACCTGAGTGTAAGAATGTACACCACATGTCAACAGATGCCCAAGGCCAGAAGAGGGCTTGGGATTTCCTGCAAGTGGGATTAGGTTTGTGAGTGGCCTAATATGGATGCTGGGAACTGAACCCTGGTCCCCTGTAAGAGCAGCAAGAGCTCTTAACTGATGAGCCATCTCTTCAGCCCTGTGTCATATTTTATTTTAATTGCTGTGAACATACATGAACCATAATTTTATCAACAGTAGAAATGTCTGGGCTCTCAATATTTTCCTAATCTGTGCATCACTATGCAAGCTAGCCAAGACAAATCTTCGATCAGAAGAAAATTCCTTCTTTACTTTCCCTGTCTAAAAGAATATGGTAAGTTTTCCCTTTCCACTGGCTTGTTGATTTCCCAGAAGAAATCAGAAGCAATGTACAGAGTGTAATCTCATACTAGAAAATTGCATTTAAGAAAACACTAAGGTTTATTTAGGGTCTCTCATCTTCCACCTGCCAGGGCAAGCCATTCTTGTATGAAGTATGCATGCTGGCTCTTTCTTAAATCTATACAACCTCTGATCCAAGGGGGCCTATGTCATATCGGCTTGCCTGAGAGAGTGGAAGGGACCTTCATGAATTCTCCTTTGCACAGAAAATCCTTCATGGTTCCCTCCCTGTAACTTGCAAAATGACTAAAGACACATTGTATTGTTGAAATTCTAGGAGTACAGAACACACCTGCTACAAAATGAAACAAGTTTTTCATTCCTGGAGTATACTGTCAATCCTTTGAAGCTCTTTAGAGTCTGTTCTGGTGGACTCAGGATTTTATCCTTTGCCTTTTTTATGTCAAAAAATTTTTTGAATCCTTTGAGTGTTATTATCCTGTCGTCTATGTTCTTCAAAGGAATCACAATGGTATGAAATATTTTTGTAATCTTATATTTCACATGCATACAAGTGCAAAGTCCTGCTTTTCAGTCTTCTGACAAAGTTCAAAGTCTTGTTTGCTGATGGAGCAGAGCTATGTATGCATTAACACCTTGCATATATCTTATTGGTTGGCAATTTGTCCTATAAATACAATTATCAAAAATGCACTCTACAACAAATTAAAAGGTATGCAAAGTAAGTGTAAGAAATGTCACAATATTGAACCAAATATAAACCTTTAACTACACTTACCCTGTCTGGTCCGATTTAGATAATGCACTGGCTTCTACTACCTCAGAACATCAAGGATCAGAAAAAGACATCCAAGGAGAATTTCCAATGTAAAAACCTCTTCTACTTCCCAGAAAATTTGTTTCAGAAACATTTTCCAATGGTCATTTCATTTGCTACTCTAAAGTGATTACACAGATGTGTGGTCTCTTATGATATACATGAGAGCCCTAGGTCTAAGGGATTGCTCATTTGATTTTTGCTCATGAACTTTATTAGTCCTTTATCCTTTCCCCTCACAAAATTGCCAGTGCCACCTGCTTTTGAAAGTCTGTCATGGCCAGTGGCATCTTCCTACCTCAGTCCTTCCATGAGAATTTGTAGAAGATTCCAGAAGAGGGGTCAAACTTAATACCTGTGTGGACAGATCACTATAATGGCTGCTGACCTATGAACCCCCAAAGAAAGAGTTTCATAAAGGTGTCCGAATAAGGAAACTTGGAAAATAGTCTTGATTATGGGAAGGGACTGTCAATCTGCTTCCAGTTTTCTCAGGTGTCTACTTCCATTCAGTTTATAAACAATAATTTCTTCTCTTTATTTTGTCCCAAACAAAATTTGTTTTTTCCAACTCTTTTTTCACTTTCGGGAGGATGTTTATATTTAGGGTGGTATCTACTTCATCACCCGGGAAGGTAGAAGTGGTTCAATACCTAGAGAACCTGTGGAGAACTTGTCTGCAGGGGCTGGCTTCCAGCACCTAAACCAGGTTTTAGGCCAGCCTGGTCTACAAAGCGAGTTCCAGGACACAAAGAAACCCTGTCTCAAAAATTTTTTAAAATATCTCAGGCCGGGCGGTGGTGGTGCACGCCTTTAATCCCAGCACTTGGGAGGCAGAGGCAGGCGGATCTCTGTGGATTCGAGACCAGCCTGGTCTACAAGAGCTAGTTCCAGGACAGGCTCCAAAACCACATAGAAACCCTGCCTCGAAAAACAAAAACAAAAAAACAAAAAAAAAAAAAGATCTCAGTATGGAAACTGTAGTGTGACAGAGTCACACAGTGTCCTTAGTTTGGGTTTCTATTGCTGTGAAAAGACACCATGGCCACAGAAATTCTTATAAAACATTTAATTGGGGTGGCAGCTTATAATTTCAGAGGTTTAGTCCATTATCATCATGATGGGGAGCATGGAGGTGGGTAGGCCAGCAAAGTACTGGAGAAGCAGCTGCGACATGTTGGTATACAGGGAACAGGAAGTAGACTGAGTGTCACACTGAGTGAAGCTTGAGCAAAAGAAACCTCAAAACCTGCCCCCACAATGACACACTTCATCCAACAAGGCCACACCTACTTCAACAAGTCCATATTTCCTAATAGTGCCTCTCCTTGTGGGGGGGGGGGAGGCATTTCCTTTCAAACCACTGCACACGGTATATCCTTTGGTCCATACATCTTTACTTGTAAGTGTTCTTTGCAATGAGTCATTGATCTGGTTTGAGGCCTCTGGCTTCTGCTACACCCTTGATACTGAGCCCCCACTTGGGCTCTTTTTGGATATCCTATTGTTGTCTCGTGTCATGGAGATAACTGCAGCTTTGGACCTTCAGGTCAGCCCCTTCACATGCTCCAACTATTCATAGATGAGTTGGGTGTTGGGGTGGACCAACTCAAAGCCCTGGTTCTGGGTCTGGGTTGATCAGCCTGCCAGCTTTCCATCATCAACACTATCAGGGCCACTGAAGTGTTTTGCCCAGGTGAGGTGCAAGGCCCACTCTCCACAACTGCAGTAGTTGGGGAACAGGATCAGTTCTTCCACTTTTGTGACCCCAGGACCAGCTTTCCCTGCCTGCAGTAGGTGGCAAATGGCTAGGGGACCATTTCTCTCCTGCTCACTCCGCCAAGTGAAAGACAGATAGTGGGGCTAGCTCTCCCATTCTCACACTTTCAGGGCTGGCTCGCCCACACCCCAGCCAACAGGGTCAGCTCCACTGTGCTGCCCAGATGAGGTGAAGGGTCTGCTCTCCCTAGCGCTGCAGTTGGAGGCGGGCAAGGACATTTCTCCTTAGTGCTGCAGCAAGCGAGAGGCAGGATCAACTAACTCTGTATAGCCCTAGCCTCTCTTTAGTTGTCACAGGAGCCAGGGACATCAGGGCAGACCCTAACTGCCATATAGCCATAGCAACAGATCCCAGGTTTCCAAAAACACTCAGT
Source organism: Microtus ochrogaster (assembly GCF_000317375.1). Taxonomy (NCBI): domain Eukaryota; kingdom Metazoa; phylum Chordata; class Mammalia; order Rodentia; family Cricetidae; genus Microtus; species Microtus ochrogaster. Next base: position 16,098,508 of record NW_004949100.1, on the reverse strand, counting down.
TTCTAAAAGCACACTATGTACAGAGTATTGCATGTTATTATATCATTATTAAATCCCCTGTCTTTTGTACATGACTTCATTTGCCAAGCAGGGTGTTTTCCAGATCCATCCACAGTATAGCTTAGAATAACAACTCAACCTTTCTTTATGGTTGAGGCAGTCTTCATGTGGATAGATGACATTTTGTTTATCCATTCATCTTTAGATAGAATTTGGCTTATTTCCATAGTTCAACTCCAGTAAGCAGTGCCGTTATGAGTCCAGTGAGACCACGCTTCTGTGTGGAGATATTTTTCAATTCTGCTGAGTCTATGCTAATGAGTTACTGAGGCACATAACAGTATTGTCATTTCCAAAACTGCTGCACCATGTTAGATTACTATGAGAAAAATCTGAGGGCTCCAATTTTACCACATCCTCCTCAGTGTATGCTGCTATCTGACATTTTGTTTATGGCTACCATGCTAAGGGACTCGACGTATAGGTCTCTGGGTTTGAACTTTGAGTGCTATGATAACTAACAATGTTGAGACTCTCATCTTCTGCTATTGGACATGTGTATATTTTCTGTGGAGAAATGTATGTATATTCAAACTCTTTGCATGATTTCTTCCTTTTAAACCACATCTTTTTAAAATTTATTTATTTATTATGTATACAATATTCTGTCTGTGTGTATGCCTGTGTGTATGCAGAAGAGGGCACCAGACCTCATTACAAATGGTTGTGAGCCACCATGTGGTTGCTGGGAATTGAACTCAGAACCTTTGGAAGAGCAGGCAATGCTCTTAACCACTGAGCCATCTCTCCAGCCCCCTTTAAACCACATCTTTATTGTTTTTGTTATGTACAAAATATAGACTTCTGGAATGCTCCACACATATTTATCATTATGCTTCATTTGTATTTGCCCATGACTGTCTCCCACTACATCTTTCCTACTGTTACCCTTCTTCTCTACAAACTGTAGCCTTTTTTTTTATATAAGTTTCTATGTCCATTGTTTAGCATATACTTATTTTACTTTTAATGTTGTTTAATTGGAAATGTTTTCATTTTTTGATTCATTCCAACAGACAGAAATTTTACTGACTGACTTTGCAAGCTAGTTTAACTCGGTGATCAGTTATAACACATTTTAACAGATTCTGTAGGACTCTCAACATATGAACTATTCGCCTTTATGTGTCAGATTACATTTTGCCTTGTGTCCCTGTGTGGCAGGCACTGTTGTAAGTTCTCTACTAATATAAACTTCTTTAATCCCACAATAACCCTCAGAGGCAAGGATTATTTTAAACTCCTTTAGCTCATGAGAAAACTATCTTATCCTCTTCCAAGAGCAAAGCATAGACCATGAAGTTAGTTTCTGGTTCATCTTCCATTAGCTTATGAACTAATCACTTTGTCTCTCAATCCTTTGCTCATGGGGCAGAACTTAGAATCGGCAAGGGCACAGACACTGTCGTCATTCTTTGTTTGTTTATTGACAACTTTCTCACAGTTGAAATACCTGCTCAAAGACATTGCAGAGTCCACCCTGTTCTGGAGAAAGAAGTCCCTACACAACTGGGACTGTTTTCTAGGAGGGACCTCCAACACACAGCCTTTTCCTCCAGCAATCATAACTATGTAAATCACGCATACCCTATCACACAGAAAATGTACAGACATTTAATTCTAATTGTTTGGCTTATGATTTTATTTGAATTTATTTTATCATGGTACAAGGGTAGCATGCATTCAGGAGAACCTGTATATCTTTTCCCTTTTTCTTTTTCTCTATGCATGTATGTATGTGTGTCTACACATGATTGCTCTCCACCTCATACATTGATCAAGGTCTCTCAGTTGAACCTAGGTCCCAGCAACTCAGCTAGTCTAGCTAATGAGCTTGCTCAGGGACCCCGTGCCTCTGCCTCCTGAATGCTAGGATTGCAGGCAAGCCACCACATGACCACCATTTATATGGTGCTGGGAACTTGAGCTCAGGTCCTCATGCTTGTTCAGAATGCACTTTACCCACTGAGCCATCTATCCCTCACCTATATTTCATATTTTGAATTTTGATCCTTTCCTACACTACTATATGCATCATGATTTCTTCATAGAAGGCTAGGGATAACAAGACAAAACAACAAAATATTCCATGTTGTGTTTTATTCTGTATGTTCTATTTATGTATTTACTTATTCACTGGGAAAAAGGGAGAGAGAGAGGAAGGAAGGGAGGGAGGGAGGGAGGGCCACTGTTCATATAGAGAGCCAATTTCTTCCTTCCACAGTGTGAACTCTTGGTATCAAAGATAATCAAGTTTGGTAGCCAGTACCATTACCGACTGAGGCCTCTCAGCAGACTTTGACTACATAGCAAGCTTTGTGTTCCATGCTCTTTCTGCCACTATCTTTAGTTCACATTCAGTTCACTTCTAATCTGTACAAACAACCTTTCTCATCCTCAAACAGTCATAGGACAACTTATTGTCCAAATAAATACGTGCTCCCCACCCAAGAGCCCCATCTGTAGCTCTGCAGCTTCCTCTCTGAGACCCTCTTCCCATAGATATCCCTTGTCATCAAAAGAAAAGTAGCAACCCTGTCCTTTAGCCTTGTCAACTTGACACAGCCTTGAGTGACCTAAGTGGAGAAATTCCAATTGAGGAGTTGTCTAGGTCAGGTTGATCTATACGCAAGTTTGTGAGGGATTGTCTTCATTGCTGATTGATAGGGGCATCCAGCCCACGGTGGGTGGCATCATTCCTTAGACAGGTGATTCTGGAATGCATGATAAGGCTAGTTGTGCGTGAGCCAGAGAGAGTCAGCTAGCAAGCAGCAATTTCCATGTTTCTTCTTGTATTTGTTCAAGAGTTTCCCGGCCCCAGGTACTGCTGTATAGAACAGCAAGATACCCTGTGTTCAAGCTTGTGGCTTAAGTTTTCCTACCTTAGCTTCCTTCAGTGATGGGCTGTGATCTGCAAGCATAAGATGACACCCTTTTATTGCCCACGTTGCTTTTAATCATGATGTTTGACAGAGCAACAGAAGGAAATTAAGCTCCCCTTTTTCTAATAGTCCAATCTGATTCATGAGTGATAGGCCTACACTAGCTGTAAGTACTCCAGTAAGCTCATAACTAAATGCAAATGTGACCTCCAAGTAGTTTATCAGGAAATGTAAATGAATTGTGGCTCTAAAATTCCATACTGACGCTGCTGCTATGTTCACAGCCTTGTGACTGGTGGAACTCTCTCTTTCTTGTATTATCTTCTAAAAATCTCCCATTCTTGTTGCTTTTAAATCTCTCATTATTCCTGATTTTCTAACACTGCAAACTCCTCATTCATATTCAGCCTACTTCGCCAAACTGGAAAAAAAAAATCCAGAAGATTAATGGACTCTGAAGGATGTGCTACTTCTGTAGGACACATTGAAGTGTCTGATGCATGAACTAGACATTCTTTGGCCTTGGATGCTCTAATTGCACACTATATAATAATCAATGTAACAGCATAATCATCCACTCACTGCGTTTGTTCCAGTGCCTGAGAGCCTTCCTGATTCCTGCAATGGCAAAACTACTATATATTGATGATCTGCATGGCTCCATTAACACGCCCAAATTGCTCCAGCCAGCAATGAGCAGGAACAAGAATAAGCGTTCCTTTTATTTTTCCCATGTGTGTTAACTAGCTCTGACAATGTATCATTAGGCTAGTCGACTGGTCAACTGCCAGCATATCAGTGTGGTCAAATATTTTAGGAATATCTCTTTGTTGGTGAATATATACAAGGACATGACTGCGTTCATATGAGTAAATGAGGTAACAAGACCTGGTGTAATGTGAAGTCATGGAGCCTCGGGAAGATCCTTCTCAGGCCACTTCCCTAAACCAGTATAATTCCCTCCCAACTGCATTCTAAATGCTTATCCTTATACCCACAGATAACATGTAAATCCCACCTCTCTTCAAAGAAGCGTCTTTTCGCACACACAGGCATCATTGCAGAAATTTGCAGCTCATCAAAATTCAGGTGATGACTATGGGGTGCCCAGTCATGACAGATAGATAAATCTACAACACAGATGCTACACCTAAGGCCACGGAAAGATCATAGAATAGGGGAGCAGAAAAATGCTAAGACCAGGAGGTCCACCATGAGATAGTGTCTTCTGTGTATGATGGGAAGTGGCATCCGTGAAATCTCGACAATATAGTCACCTAGAGAAGACCTGCACAATCACATAACCAGGTGGCATGTCAGCGGACTAAGGAAGTCCCAAAAGGCCTCATGCCTAGATGAAGAGCTACAGGCAGTTAATGCCTGCTGAGAGAGGAAAAATCCATCTGATCCAGGGACAAACCTCCTGATAGGTTATCTAATCCCAAGTTGTCAGCCCTAAACACATATTCACACATGTCCATGAAAGCAAAACTAAAGACACTCAGCAGGGGGGGAGAGGGGTGTGTGTGTGTGTGTGTGTGTGTGTGTGTAATAATTAAAGAAGAAATCATAAATCTGAGAGAGTTGAGGGGACAGAGGACAGTTGTAAAGGGGAGGTGGGGGTGAAAATGAGGTAAATATAGTACTCAAATATGAAATTCTAAAAAGAATATGCAGTTTATATATAAAAACAGTAGTCAAGCTGATGTTTTTCACAAAGGTCACTTGATTTTCTCTGTTTTGTGGAAACCACCTACATTTGCCACCAGTGAATGAACAAAGCAAAACTTGGTGCTTAGAAACCTCAGTATAAAAAAAAAAAAATTAAGGCAATGAGACCTGAGTCTATTTCCACCTTGCAAATACTGCCGAGGTAGCTTCCATAGGGATACTTTTTCATCCTTAAGGTGAGAAGAATTATTTTCCCCCACAAAGCCATGGTGAGGTTCCAAATGGGGCTTGCACACCTCCTCGATGTAGCCAAGGTTCTTTCCACAGTGTTTTATAGTATCCTATTCCAGATAATATCACAACTCTGAGATAAATAGAGCAGCCGTTGTTGTTGCTGTTTTATAGATGAGGGGACAGAGGCACTCAATAAGGAAAAGCCCCACAGTGACACTGCTAATAAATGAGGCTACTCTGGATCTCATATCCCTGACTGTTAGCGCAGAGCCTAACTTCTCGCTACACCAGGAGACATGGGCAAAAACCACAACACATTTCTGCTTCTGGGGAGAAGAATCGGCTTTCTTTCTAGCAAAAGGAAAAGATGAGTATTATAATCAGCAAGGAGGAGCAAAGCAGATGCCTTTCTTGTCAAAAAGTTTACCATTTCTGCTGGGGCCATGGTTCAGGCAGAGGCTGGAGAAGCTGTTTGTTAGACAGCCCTGGTTAGAAGCTGGACTGACAAAGCATACATTATTCAGGCATCAAATGTCTTGGGGAACCATAGACCAAAACCGAATGCCATCAGTGAGAAAAGCTCATTGCTCAGTGGCAGGCAAGTACCCACCATAGGGCCCCCTGTTCTGGAGCCTGGTCAGCGTGTGTGAGGACTTCCACTATGAGACACGTGACCCACACAGATGAACTGAAGCTAGTCCTAAGGTTTCCACGCTGCTTGTCACTGGTAGAGAAGAAAAGGCTTTCTGAGCATAAAGGTTATTAAGAACATTTAAAAAAGGAAAAGGAATATTCATCCCTTGTGTGTCTGGCGCATGCAGGGTGCAAACAAATAGCTTCGGTGGACCCTCGTAATAGTACCAAAGGTGATTGTAAATTATATTAAGCAGCTTAAAAATACTTTAATAACCCATAAAAATTAAACAGATAGAAGAGACGTAGTAGTTAGATCATGATATTTCTTAGTGTATATGTGAAAGTAGACTTGTGTGTACAGGTACACACACATGCGTGTGTGTGTGTGTGTGTACATGCATGTCTGTGAAGGCCAGAGTGTGTGTGTGTGTGTGTGTCTACGTGCATGTCTGTGAAGGCCAAAGTGTGTGTGTGTGTGTGTGTGTGTGTGTGTGTGTGTGT
>NW_004949100.1:16082722-16092424 GCF_000317375.1 Microtus ochrogaster | reverse complement strand
CTTAGCTCAATGGCCCAATGTGTGTGTGTGTGTGTGTGTACGTGCATGTCTGTGAAGGCCAGTGTGTGTGTGTGTGTGTGTGTGTGTGTGTGTACGTGCATGTCTGTGAAGGCCAGAGTTCCACACTGACTGTCATTCCTCAGGAGCTAGGAAAACATTGTTGTTATAATGTTTAATTCCCCTTTACTTATTATTTCTGGATGGGTAATGCAGGTGTGCATGTGTACTATGATGTACATGTGGTGGTCAGAGTACAGCTTTACCACTCGGTTTCTCAACTTCCTGTGGGTTCTAAGAACCACACTCCAGCCATCTCCACATAGTTTGTTGTTTTAATAGTGTCTGACTTGGTTAGCTGACTTACCAGCAAGCCCCAGGTAAATAAATGCCGTGTCTCATTTAAGTTCTGGGTGACACAAAGTATTACACTCAACCTTCCTGGTACTTCTCAGCTGAGAAACAGGATTCAGAATATGAATCGGGGAGTTTTGTGAGGTTGCATGAATCTGTGTAAACATCCTGGTACATCATCTGGTGTCTGCCATTCGGTGAGAACTGTAAGTGCCTAACAGTTAATCACAGTGACCATAAGTCCCTGCTGCAGACTGCCTCTACCATAGTGTGTGGAATGAAGCTTGCAGTATTTAGAGATGTTGGTTTTGTGAAGGGTAGTAAAGTAGATAATTCAAGTCCTAGAACAATCTGCCTTAGCCTGGCTAGAGAAAGGTAATGGGAGGCTGTAGAGACGTCTTAGGTTGTTCAATTCTTCTATAGTAAAGACAGCTATGCACATTCCACTGCATAAATTTTCATTAAAAAAAAAACAGAAAGCTCTGTGTCTGCCATTTTCCCCAAAAAGCCTTGCAAACAGTATGTAAGCTATATGTCAATGAACATTGGCTAATATTATTTTGAACTGAAATAATAATTCTGAGGTCTTTGCCCCAAAGACAAAAGGTTACATCTGTATAGCTCACTTATGGCAGAATGAACTGCTGTTTGTCCAACAGCATCTGCGTTGCTGTTCTGTATCAGCCTCTACTAATCCTGTAGGCTGGGAAAAGCTAAGTCTTCTCTAATTCATCATTTGCATTTTGTTATTAACCCTTCACACTAAGCACAGCTTGGGGATTCAAAGGTCAAGAGAGGGTCTGTGCCTATCTTACTAAGAGCAGAAAGACTAACCTAAGGGGGCATCCATTGCTAATTACCTAGCGTTGGCTTCCCTCTAGTGGCCTCACAGTTTTATACAGATTTGCAGACAGAAAGATTTTTATCTTTTCTTTTCTTTTTCTTTTTCTTTTTTCTTTTTTAACAAAAGCAAGCTATCTTTTTTTCATTATACATATCCAATCCAAATTCCCCCTCCCTCTCCTCCCATTCTTTTCACTTACACCCCACCTCACCCCCATCCACTCCTCAGAGAGGGTAAAGCACATTGCTTTGGGGAAGGTCCAAGGCCTTCCCTACTATACCTAGGTTGAGCAAGGTATCCATCCAAAGAGAAGAGGTTCCCTACAAGCAGTAGGGATAAATCCTGATGCCAATTCCAGTGGCCTCTCAGTCTGCCCCAGCCATGCAACTGTCAACCACATCTAAATGGACCACTGTCCATTGGACACTCCTCCATTGCTGGTGGGAATGCAAACTTGTACAACGATTTTGAAAATCAGTATGCCGGGTTTCTCAGAAAATTGGAAATCAACCTACCTCAGGATCCAGCAGACAGAAAGATTTGAAGGAGGTAACAAAGTAGAAAAAAAACCACCTCTGAGCTAAGTAAGTAACAAATAGAACAACTCTCAAAACAAGAAGAAATCTGGTATTGCAAATAATAGTGTGCTTTATAGTATTTATTAATAAACTGAACTGAAAGAAAATGATGTGGGTGGGGTATATTTCTTCTTGCTTTTTTCTTTATTTTTCTTTTTTAAATATCTACTATAGGTGACTTGGGAGGGGGTTTAACAATAGTGCCTGCCTGCTGCTCTTTCAGTGACCTGAGTTGGTTTCTCAGCACTCGCACAAGCACCAGTAAGTCAAACTCCAAGGCATCTGAAACCCTCTTTCTACCTCTGCAAGCAATAGCACTTATGTGAAGACCCACCACACACCACACACACAAACACACACACAAACGCACACACACAATTAAAAATGAAAATAAAGTGTCTGCTTAGGAAGACTAAAGGACTGGGTTTGTAGTATGTCAAGGATCCATTTTGACATGGATCATATTAATCAGGTCTAACTGTAAATTATGTACATGTAAATGTATGTTTCATACATTCCGAGACATTGCCACTTGCTGTGCATGGTGCTAGCGGTGGCTATAACAAATTAAAGTTCTGTCTTCCACCCTGCCTCTGGCGTTCCTTCACTCCTCTCCAGGTTCTGTGTGAGGTTTACACTGCTATGGCTCTCCTAGCATGTCTATGTCTATGTACATTAAGTGTAGCAAATCACAGTGAGTGAATTCCAGCAGAGAGCCTCTGCTTGACCCTCTGAAGGAATGAATGGGAGCATCCAGAAGCAAGGTAGACAAAATAGCTAATCAAAAGTAGAGGGGAATAGTGTTGCTTTTGATTTTATTTGCTAGATTGAGATGGTTAATCGTTATTGTCAACATGACTATATCAGGAATCTACCAAATTCCCAGCTGCTGGGTGCCACGCACCGTGCCCCGGTGTCTGTGCTCTGTGCGTTGGCACCCAGCTCGCGAGCTTCGGGCAAGGGGCTGGAGATTAAAATACACAAACACACACAGACAGAGGGACAGCGACACGGGTCATCCTTGAATTCCCCAAGAATGCCCTCTTTATTGTGTTCAGGGGCCGATTATATAGAGATAGCCACGCCCCAGCCAAACCACTCTCCTGCCATCAGGAACTCCTGAAGGTCTCGCTTGTGCTCAGAGGAGCTGTAGGCACTCAGGTCAGGGGATTACAAGAAATTCAGAATCTGAGGTCTCACTGCTCCCAACAACTAGGTACTCTTGTGAGAGTTTTCAAATTGGATTATTTGAAACAGGAACTCAGAGTACTCTGCCTAAATCTCGGCCACAACTTCTGGTGGCAGCCCACATAAAAGGACATGAAAGAAGGAGGACTTGAATTTTTGCCTCCCTGCCTTCATTATTGCTGGAAATTTCATCCTCCTGTTGCTGAGGCACTGCTGAGGTATTAGAACCAACTTTGGGGGGATTCCAGAACAAATTGATGATCAGCAGCTCTGTAGGAATTTTCCAGGACTCCAGCAGCAGATTGGAAGTGCTTAGACATCCAGCCCCATGTACTGAACAACTACCGGATTCTTATCCTTTCTGCCATAAGACACACATGGTCAGATGACGAGGACCCAGCCTGTGACCAGTTTAATTGGTTCTTTTCTCAAGAGGTCTAACAGCAGAAGGCAGACACAAGGGGCCTCAGCCCTTGCCATAGAAACCTGGGTCCTTTGCCAGGCGCTTTCCCCACCTGTTGTTTTGCTTCTTCCTCTTTGCGATGGAGCCTTGCTCTAAAACCATCCTCTATGTCATTATTCTTTCCAAGTCTCTCTTGAAGGCCCCAAGTACATTCTACCTGCAATTTTCACAAAAAGAGAGACAAAAAGCTTGAACACTGGTTTAAGTCTCTAGTCCCTGAGTCCTGAAAGAATTATCCATCTATTTCTTGCTGGCAGTTACAAATTATTCAAAGATTTTTTTTAGCTCTATGGCTGTGGTTTCCAGTTATCTCCATATACCCACTTGTCTCTGTGCCCTTATAAAAAGTACCCATGACTTCTAGCAGAACACTTGGCTACCCTGGATAAGCACTACATTTTTCAGCATTCTCTTATAGGCCAGGGTGAAATGAGAATGAGTTTGGGCAGGGAGGAAAGTGGAAGCAGCAAAATCCCAGAAGTTTCCTTTAAAAAGAGCTTGTGCGGGCAGCTACGGAATACTGACAGAGGGGGAGATAGTCTTCCCCAGGAAAAAGCACACCAATTGGTTATCCAACACTAATCGGTCAGCCCTAATAACATACACGCAAGGAGCCGTATACAGACTGAGCAGAATCTAGTTAGGAAGATAAACATATATGAATGTAACAACAAATGTAATGTAATGACAAAATGAGGACACAAATTTGAAGGAGCAAGAAGGATTCTGTGGGAGGATTTGCAGGAAAGAAAGGGAAGGGAGGACTGATGTAATTATATCATAATCTCAAAAAATAAATCATACATGAGCTTCTACCCACCATTTGCTCTATTTTACCTTTTCCCTTGTTGGCAAGAGTGTAGATGTGACAGCTGGATCTACAGCAATCCCTTTGAGGCTGTGAGGTAGTTAGGACCATAGAGGATGAATACAGTGGAGAAAGTAGGGAAAAGGTGGCCAGGCCACGCCAACCCTTGACTCTCTGCTTCCCACTCTTCATTGCCGGGTTCTCTATTCTTTTCAGGCAAATTGCAATGAACAGATATAATTTTGAGCTGTACACAAAGCACTCTCACATGAACAGGAGATCCAGTGAAGAACATGACCTATGTGGAGCCCTTGCTGATTTCTCTCTCAACAAGAAAGTGGTACAGCAGACCCAGCCACTTGTATGTAAGGAATGTGACCATGGGAGAAACACGGTGCTGTTCTACTCTCAATCATCACCTTGGTGACCAGCTCAGCATTTCCTTTCTGGGACCATTTTATATGCAATGTGAGAGGAAAAGCAAGTTCAAGCCAGCCACAGCATTTCCACATCTGGATGCAGATGAGAGGAGACGCAACGAAGAATATCAGTAAAGGACTGACCCTGTAGTGAGAACTCGGGGCTTTGGAGAAATGACCTGATTAGGAACAGGGCATGAACACAGGGAGCCAGAGCACATCATCAATCATGAAGGTGAGGAGTCAACCATTTTACCAGTTACAAATCAGAGTGACTCAAAGCCAACATGAGCATGGTGGCATTGGACAGCTGTAAGACAACTTGAACTTCAGAAAGGGTAGCTCAAAGAATGAGAACCATCAAATACGTCCATGACTTTAAATGGATGTTCATTAGAAAGTAACAGGTAGCCTTTAAAAGGTGACGGGTGTGTTCATTATCTTTCTATGACTACAGCAAAACACCTGAGAAAATAAAATTATAAAGAGATAAAGGTTATTTGTGCCTGGGGTTTGGGTACAGGGTCGGTTATCTGCATTGATTTTAGGCCTGTAGCAAGGTGTCACTCTGTTCACTTCATAGTAACCAGGAAGGAGGTGCAGAGTCTGGGCTCTCAATTGTACTTTCAAGGGCCTACCCTCTGACAATGCACCATTAAGTCCCACTCCTAAAGATTTCACCACTTCCCAATGCCTCCTTCACTCAGCAAACACGCCTTTGTAGGACATTTAAGATCCCAGGAAAAAAAACAATAGGAAATTAATTGAGCATGTTGCAAACTATTTAATCCATAGAAAGGATGAACAATTTACTCTTATCAGAGGCACCCAGTGTGCAATCAAATACGTACTGTAACTGGAAGACACCATAGCATTAAATCATTCCATTAGTGAATCAAATGAATTATTAAGTTAGAATAACACTATTTTATATGCCCCAGTAAATTAATTGATCCAGGAGTAGTAACTGAAAAGCAATAGTTGTGACACCACAAAATGAGACACCCTGATCTTACATAGGTTTTGGAGAAGGAAAGTGTGTCTCATAGTCCTGTTAAAATGATCTAATAATTCATCCAGCCCAGGTTCTAGGTCCTTCTGCCATCCTCAGAAACAAAGCTTATCGGAAACCATGTCAAACTTTACCATGAGTTCCCTGTTACCAAGATCCAGACTATGAGAGACTCTACAGTTCAATCAGGCCTGGCTCTACAAAATTAGGGATAACCAAGTATAAAGATGCATGCCTGTAGTTCCAGACTCAGGAAGGTGAAGGAGGTGGATTTTCCCACATTTGAGGCTAGAGTGAGCTGCAAAATGAATCCTTGTCTCAGAAGGGGAAAACAAACAAATTTGTAAAGAAAGGAAGGTGTTGAGGGAGCTGCGGGTTGCATTCCTGCCGCCCTGCTCCCAGCCGCCTGGCTAGTTTATGCCCCACCCACAAACTGCATTCATTTAAACACTGCCTGGCCCATTTCTATTAATGTGTGTAGCACCGAGGTGCGCTTACCGGGAAGATTCTAGCCTACGTCCATCCTGGGTCGGAGCTTCTTCGCATCTGCCCTGGAGAAGAGCGGCATCACGTCTGTCTGAGGCGTCTTACCTCACTTCCTCTTCTTCCCAGCATTCTGTTCTGTTCTGTTCACTCCACCCACCTATGTTCTATCCTATCAGGCCAAGCAGTTTCTTTATTAATTAACCAATGACCTTCCTCCATCAGGAAGGAATGAAGGAGAGACTGTAGATTAGAAGACAGTTAAAGATGCAACCACCATCAACCCTGGAGGCAGGAGGGAGAACTGGTCCTGCCGTCATAAGAATGGGAACCATCCCTGACCCATACCAGTTACAACACTCAGGAAAGTAGGCCCTGCCCTCACCAGGGCAACACAACAGAATCAACACTGTTAACACAGATGGGGGTGAGCCTGCCCCGCCCGAAATTTCGGCCATGGAAGAGCTGCCCTCATTTCCCAACTGGCAGACCAATCCTACTGCTGGCCAGGCACAGACCCAGGCTTATGACTCGGCCTTCCCCAACATCCACCCCATCTATCATCTATTATCTGCTGGAGCACATGACTCAAAGCAGTAGACTCTGTGCAACACTGGAAGTTCAGGAAGAGTCCTAGTGGGGGCCCAGCATTGATCGTGTAGTGATGACCAGAGGCCTTGAAGCAGCCCAATGACTCTTTGCAATGAACACTTGCAAGTAGAGATGAATGAACAAAGGGAAATATGAAATGATTTGTTAGGTCTCACTGCAGCTTCCATGATGAGATTTTTTTTTTATTTTTCCCTTCTTAAATTTTATTTTCTTCCTTTTTTTCTCTTGAATTTTTTTATGTTTGGGGGGAGGGGTATGGGGTACATAAAGGGATAGGGAATAAATGTGATCAAGATACATGATGTAAAATATAAGCATAATAATATTAATAATAATACCCAAACTTAGAAAAAATAGTAAAGGGGATAGCAATGTGGGTCAGTAGAACAGTATTTTGCAGACATGCAAAAGACCCTGAGTTAAAAACTTTAGCTGACAACTGCGTTGAGAGGGAGAGGGAGTCCTCTCCAAGGACAAGCCCCCTGATTGGTTGTACAATACCAAGTGGTCAGCTCTGACATTGTATACGTACCAGCAGCATTGAGTGGACTTGATATATATATATACATACATACATATATATATATATATATGTATGTATGTATATATATATTCCCAGAAAAAAGATCCATCCCAAAGGGAATAAAAGGGATGCAGACATGGGAGTGGTTTGGAGTGGGAAAAGGGAAAGAAGGAAAAAACATAATTATGCTTTAAATAAAAAAATTAAAAACAGTAAAAAGAAGACAAAGCAAAACATCTGTGTCTCAAAACTTACATTTTAGATGTTTTAACTACTTTTCTGTGAGTCAGAGCAACCCCTCAAAGAAGGAAAGAATCACACTGCAAGCATGAGGCCAAATTCCTGTTACTGAGAGGCAGAGTACAAAGCATAGCTTAGTTCACACATCCATGTCTGCAGGATTTTCTCTGCTTACATTGTCTTTAACATGATTTTCAGATTGATCACAGTCATGATAACCTAGATGGAGAGAGTTCTCAAATTCAGATCTGTCTGTCTCTATCTCCCAAGTCCTGGGATTAAAGGTGTGGGCCACAGCTCCATGGCCTGTGTAGCTACTAGTGTGACTGTTTTGCACTCTGATCTTCAGGCAAACTTTATTTACTAAAACACAAATACTATACTACTACAGAAAATTTTTTCATTTCTTCATTTCATTGAAGATAAATTTTTTCTTATATATCTTGATTATAGATTTCCCTTCTTCTACTCCTCCCAGTCCTTCCCACCTCCCCTCCCTTCCAGATCCACTCCTTTTCTGTCTCTCATTAGAAAAGATCAGGCTTCTAAGAGATAACAACCAAACATGACAAAATAAAATAAAGTGAAAACTATCATATTGAAGTTGAACACAACAACCCAACAGGAGGAAAAGAGTCCCTAACCCTAGCTCTGGATATCAACTTCTGACCTTCATGCATTAAAAACATGCTTGCACACCAACACATACACATATACCCACACACATACAAACACATATACACACATACATGCATACAACCCAGGTATACACGTGTAAAAAGGTAAAATAAAATAGATACCACTGATAATATGTTCCTTAAATACTAATGTTCTCAACTTCTCTTTCTAAAAAAAAGTAAAATAACTAACAGTTAATAAATAGCAAATTTTCCAGTGTTCTTAATGGCATCATGAAGATCACTCATGCATTTAGCAGTTTCACTAGAATAAGACTTTAAACGTATTTATAAAAGGTTTAACCAAGCCAGTCTTCCATAAATCCTCAAAGATCTTTCCCTTGCCTCTACCTTAGTAATTAATTGGCTGTCGTTTACAAATAGAAAGCCTTCATAGCCACAGGGAACACTTAGTGCCAAAGATACTCATCGTGATTCAGTGTCTTCTTAAACAGTTTGTTATAAGGGCTTAGAGTAATGATGAATTTCTATCTCTCCAAAGCAAATGTTGTCTTCATTAGATCAAGAGAAACACTTTGGCCTATGCAAAAATGATTATGAAAAAAAAATAGTTTGGCGACCTTGCCTACCACCACACCATTAATCAGAAATTATCTTCTGTTGTAGTTTACTTTCTTGTTGTGATCAAATGCTCTGACCAAAGCAACTATGATAAGAAAGGGTTCACTTCATCTTCCTCTTCCAAGTCACAGTCCAACTGAGGGTAAACAGAGCAGAAACCAAGGCAGACCGTGGAGAAGAAACCATGGAGGAAAGCTGCAGTGGCTCACTCAGATGTCTTATATAGCCAAGACCCTTCCGCTTAGTGATGGTGCCGCCCACAGTGGGCAGAGCCTCTCCTATCAGTCACAGCAAGACAATTCCTCATAGAGACGGCCACAGGGCAATTTGGCCTGAATAATCCCTCAGATGGTACTCCTTCGGATGACCCTAGACAAGTTGAAGGCGCAGCCTAACTAGGGCATCTTCCGTAAGAACTAGATTTTTAAGGAAACTTAACCCAGCACTCTATTCTCTGGTGTAAGATTAGTCACCGTCAGGTAACGCTAACTTAATACACAGAAAACAGTTCCTTAGGTAGAGTGTCACAAAGCAAAGAAATAGAAAATTCAGTGGAACGATAACTGAATACTCAGAAGACTTTCCCAGCTATGAAAGAATTGACCAAATGACAATTCAATGGACTCACTTCTCAATTCGTGGTAACCTGGATCCAGTATGACTCCCAGAATATGCTATACCACCGGACAGAAATCTCAAGGTCCAAATCAGGAGCAGAAGGAGAGAGAGCAGAGCAAGGAACTCAGGACCGCGAGGGGTACACCCACACACTGAGACAATGGGGATGTTCTATCGGGAACTCACCAAGACCAGATGGCCTGGATCTGAAAAAGCCTGGGATAAAACCAGACTTGCTGAACATAGCAGACAATGAGGACTACTGAGAACTCAAGAACAATGGCAATGGGTTTTTGATCCTACT
>NW_004949100.1:16062013-16082028 GCF_000317375.1 Microtus ochrogaster | reverse complement strand
ACACACACACACACACACACACACACACACACACACACCTTCATGCACATCCATTTACACCAAGAGTCCTCAAGATCATCGCCGTTTAATCACCCCAAACTCAATGTCATATGGGTTAATCATGATTATAAAACATCTAAGAGTTTATGACTGTCTTTACATACTGGCTGGCCAGATGTGTAATGGGACCGTTCAATACAATTATTGCTAGCATTATAGAAGACAGCCTCAGCCTCCACCATGATAGATGACCACTCTTGTTTTAATGGCACAGCTTCATCTGTGCTGGAAAATGGTCTACTTCAGAACTGTCGTTAGTTTTCAGTAAATTAGAAACTTGATATTGATATTCTGGAGAAAAAATGTTTCCATTTATAATGATATAATGCATTTAATGTAATAAAGTAGACAAGCTTGTATATGTTACTTCCTACTGATGAAATGTGTTTTGTATAGATATTCAACCATTTGACAATGACAAAGAAACCTTCACAGAAATGATTTGTTGGTTGATTTCTCCATTATACTGGCATCATGGTTTTTAGTTGCCCAGTTAGATCATAAGGCTTACTATATACCTAGTGTGTGTGTGTGTGTGTGTGTGTGTGTGTGTGTGTGTGTGTGTGTACATATAAAATAACTTTTACAGTTAAGATCAGGTACTAAGATACAAGAAAATTAAAACAAGCATAAAAGAAAATAAATCCACGTGAGAGAGATGGCTCAGTCTGTGGAGAGTTTTCCTCATAAGTGTGAGTACCTGAGTTTAACTCCCCAGAACCCACATTTAAAAAGCTGAGCATTGTGGCACATGGTTATATAATCCCAACAATGGAAGAGCGGGAGACAGGCAGATCTCTGGGGCTCTCTGGGTAGGCCAACTAGGTGAGCTCCAGCACATTGAGAGACATTGTTTCAAAATAACAAGGTGGATATTGTCTGACAAATGACACTTAAAGGTGTCCTTTAGCCTTCACTTGCATGTACGTGTGTATCCAGACATGCACACGTATGCACACACACACACACACACATACACACACACACAAATATACATGTGTTTGCTTCTTTGCTTGCTTCCTGGTTTTGTTTTCAGAGACAGGGTCTTTCTAGGTAGTTCATGTTAGTTTGTTTTTTTGTTTTTTGGGGGGGTTTTTTTGGATTTTTCGAGACAGGGTTTCTCTGTAGCTTTTGGTTCCTGTCCTGGAACTAGCTCTTGTAGACCAGGCTGGCCTCGAACTCACAGAGATCCGCCTGCCTCTGCTTCCCGAGTGCTGGGACTAAAGGCGTGTGCCACCACCGCCCGGCTTGTTCATGTTAGTTTTAAACTCCAGATCCTCCTGCCTCAGTCTCTCAAAGGCTGCATATGTGCCACCATACCTAGCTTCAGAGATAACACATAAGTACATGAAAAGATATTGAATATCAGAAGCCTGTGTCCTCGTTTACTTTCTATTGCCGTATTAAATACCAGGACCAAAAACAATTTGGGGAGGGAAATATTTATTTTATCTTTCAGATTGCAGTCCATCATCAAGAAGAGCCAAGACATGAATTCACGGCAGAAACCCACAAGAGAAATCACCAGCGAATGTTGCTCACGGACTGGTTCTCGAGCTCACTTTCAGCCTCCTTTTTACATAGTCCAGACCTGCCTGCCTAGGCATGGTGCCACCCGCAGTGGACTGCGCCCTCCCACACCAATTGCCAATTGAGGAAACACACCCACAGGCCAATCTGAGGGAAATCAGCTCCTCTATTGTCTCCCCCCTCTTCCCAGGTTTTGCCAACAAAGACTAATCATCACAACAAGGAGGTACAGTTTAAAGTCACTAGGGAAATCTGTGTCACGAATGGAATTCTCATAAATTTCTGACAGAAGTGTATAGCAGTATAAATATTTTTCAAATGTCTTTTACTTTCTTTTGAAAATTAAACATAGTCATCCTAATGGTAATTTTCGTCATAGGTATTTCTCCTAAAGACACCCCCATTGTCCTATACAAGTCTCACAAACTGGTATTCAATATAGCTTTATTTACAACTAACACAGAAGACTAGCTAAGTGTCTGTGAATAAATTAATGAACTCATTATGACATTGTCTGCTGGTAGAAAGCTGCACAGTGATGAGAAGACATGGGCTATAGGTACCTGCTAAAGGGGTAAATTGATCTTTGATGAGTACTAAAAGCCACCAGGAGCAAGAGAAAACACACATGAACACTTAGTATGTTATTCTACATTACAAGATTGCAGAAAGGCTGGCTTCCACACCCAAGATCCGTTACTGTCTACGCAGCTCGGAATTCGTGCCTCCGTCTATGCAGCAGCCATGCCGCTGTACACCACTGTCTACTTCCCAGTTCGAGGGCGCTGTGAGGCCATGCGCATGCTACTGGCTGACCAGGACCAGAGCTGGAAGGAGGAGGTGGTGTCCATAGATACTTGGATGAAAGGCTTGCTCAAGTCCACCTGTCTGTATGGGCAGCTCCCCAAGTTTCAGGATGGAGACCTTACCCTGTACCAATCTAATGCCATCTTGAGGCACCTGGGTCGGTCCCTTGGGCTTTATGGAAAAGATCAGAAGGAGGCTGCCCTGGTGGATGTGGTGAATGATGGGGTGGAAGACCTTCGCCTGAAATACATCACCCTCATCTACACCAAATATGAGGAAGGGAAGGATGACTATGTGAAGGCCCTGCCTGGACACCTGAAACCTTTCGAGACCCTGCTGTCCCAGAACCAAGGAGGCAAAGCCTTCATTGTGGGTGACCAGATCTCCTTCGCCGATTACAACTTGCTAGATCTGCTGCTGATCCACCAGGTCCTGGCCCCTGGCTGCCTGGACAACTTCCCCCTGCTCAGTGCCTATGTGGCGCGCCTCAGTGCCCGGCCCAAGATCAAGGCCTTCCTGTCCTCCCCTGACCATGTGAACCGTCCCATCAATGGCAACGGCAAGCAGTAATGTACGGGAGAGACCGGACCTGCCTGTCCTCCTTTCCCCAGCACTAATAAAGTTTGTAAGACAGAAAAAAAAAAGATTGCAGAAAATGCAAAAAAAAAAAAATCTATAAAAGCAGGAGGCAATTTTTTCTGCAAAAAAAAGAGGGGGTGTATAGGGAGCATTTTAGTCCAATAAGTTTGTTTCTTATTGTAGTTTAAATCTCACTTTGTGTGCTTATATCAGAGCTCAATTTGTAAGTTATAAATTTGAGTGATTTTTATCACACATCAGTGAGGCCTTGATGAACAATAACAGCAATAAAAAAAGTATTTGTCTTAACTTGGACTTCAAAATATGCAGAAAGACTTTTTTAGATTTTATTCTAAAATCCTGAGTCCAGAAGCTGGGATGTTGCTCACTTGGTGGAGAACTTGCTTGGCATGCATGAAGTTCGGCATTCAGCCTTCAGATTGAAATATACCCATTGTGGTGGCATATGCATGCAATCCCTGCACTGGGGCAGTTGAAGCAGGAGACTCAGAAATGCAGTCACCCTCAGCTATACAGCAGGCTTGAGGATAAGCCTCAGCTCCATGAGACCCTGACTCGAAAATAAAATAATAAAATAAAACAAAGGTTTTGATTTTCTTGTTGTTTTTCTGTGTTGGGTATTGAACACAAGCACTCTGCCACTAATCTACCTCCCCAGCTTAGATAATAACTTTTTACAGTAATAAATTGTTACAATGTGTTTTAAGTTCACACACATGTGGAAAAATACATCGTGTTGAAAGAAATGAAAAGTCAAACTACATAATGAGAGCAGTAAACACAGACAGGGGTGGGAAGTGATGGTCTGAGGGAGAGTTATTCACACAGCTGCTCCTTATTCACTATCTTCGAAACTTTTCCATCAGAGCTCCACCCTGTTTTAAGGAGCCACTGAAAGCGCCGTGCCTGTTACACGTTTCACAGGAGTCTGGCGCCATCGTGTGGCAGTTTCAAAGAATGCACATGCCCGATGCTGCTTAGTCGGTCAGAGAAGACAGGCTGAGGGTTTCAGCGAGTGCACTTATCTAACACCGGCCAGTCAGGTAGAAAAACGAGTGCTTCTCAAGTGTTATTATACATAAGAATTGCTCATGGAGTTGTGTTTAAAGACAGAGAGAAGTTGGACTGGAAATTAGGTTGTACTTAACATCAACCAGAGACTGCTGGATGCAGATCACAGAGCATCTTCTGAATTAAAAGAACTTAGAAGGCAGTAAAGAGAAACAGAAATGAACTGAAAAGGGTGGGCTTTAATATATGGAACTAAATCTAAACCATAATTTAATGTTATATAACAATAGAAAACTTGCCGTGTCACCTGTACAAAGCACTTAAACACCCTTGTGGCTTGCAGCTTACCAGACAGATACTGCAAAGCTTAATTAAGCCCCAATCAGTTAGGTCAGGGTTTGACTTCCTCAATACACCAAGCACAATGACATTCACGCAGCCACTTATTTAAAATCGCCATGTTCACGTTTTCCGAATCCCAAGTCAAATGACTAGAGAATAAGGCTAGTAAAAGGTCCCAGTAGCTTCTATAATGCCGCACACAACGCCCCCGTGTCTGCGCTCTGTGCGCTGGCACCCAGTTCGCGAGCTTCGGGCAAGGGGGCTGGAGGTTAAAATACACAGACACACACAGACAGAGAGACAGTGACACGGGTCATCCTTGAATTCCCCAAGAATGCCCCCTTATTGTGTTCAGGGGCAGATTATATAGAGATAGCCACGCCCCAGCCAAACCCACCAGAAACCACTCTCCTGCCATCAGGAACTCCTGAAGGTCTCGTGCTCAGAGCAGCTGTAGGCACTCAGATCAGGGGATTACAAGAAATTCAGGATCTGGGGTCTCACTGCTCTTAACACTATAATACTAAAATGGAGAAAGATGAGGGGTCCCAGTGCACACAAACACAAAGACCTGAGTTTGAACTCCAGAACTGTCTTAACACCAAGTGCCCTGGATCCAAGCCCCAGTGTGTGGCACTGCAGGAACCAACTTCCCCCAAGCTCTGGTATTGCCCACTTCCAGCTCTTGGCCAGGCATAATGACATCTATCCTCATCATCCCCCGAAACAAAAGTGTCTACCTTGTGATATAAGCCAGTGCCTGAAATTGGTGTTTGTGCCGATGGGACAGTATACCAGCCCCATGATCTCCACAGTGGTCACCTTGTGGCTCTCAACAGTATGGAAGTCTTTGTCCTGGAGAAATGGCTCAGAGGTTAAGATTACTGCCTGCTCTTCCAGAGGTCCTGAGATCAATTCCCAGCAACCACATGTTGGCTCACAGTCATCTATAATGAGATCTGGTGCCCCCTTCTGATATGCAGGCATACATGGAAGCAGAATTTGTATACATAATAAATAAATAAATAAATCTTAAGAAAAATAGAAGAGTATGAAAGTCTCCAGAGGAAGAGAACTGGGGAGTCTTCCCCATCAGCACTGTTCCTGAGGTGCCCTTACTGAGGAGACAGGGGGCTTTTGAGCATATCAGTAGTTGTTAGGCTAGTGATGTACTACTTCTTAAACTGACCAAGAGATCAAGGTGACCCTAGTCCTTGAGCATATAGACCAAGAACAGAAAACATATCTGGACAAGGCATTCCCACTAGGTTTTCCAGTTGAAATCGTCAGTGATCTGTTGCATCAGTTTCTAAGAGGCCTGGATTTGCTTTCTATGAATTACTTTGTTCACCAAGACCTAAAGCCAGAGAACATTCTGGTGACTGATGACAGGCAGTGGGACAATCAAGTCCCCTCCCTTAGACCTAGCCATAATCTGTGTCTACCAGAGGGTCCACAGCATGGTACCAAGCTCCTGAAACTTCTCTGTGCATCTCCTGTGGACATGTGCAGTACTGGGCATCTCTTTGTAAAAAGACTAAGGTAATGTCATCCTGTCCTCACTTAAATTTGTGCCTGCCTACTCCTTTCTCAGCTTTCCACATTGGTGCCACTTCTGAGACCATCCATGACCTAGATCACAGTTCAAACCTAGCATGTAGTGTCTGGAAAATACCAAGGGAAAGCAGATGTCACTAGGCAACTCTAAATCTCTGACTCATGTAACCAATTCATACACCTCGTACACTAATGTCATTATGGTTTTTTTCGGTTTTTTGTTTTGTTTTGGTTTGTTTTTTAAAAAAAAAATGCTGTATTCCTGAGGTTGGGCACCAAAAGGATGTCCTGAGGTGAGAGTCTGCTTTTGGCCCGGCCAGTAATAAAGGAATCAACACTTGGATTAATTGGCTTAATCAGAATGGTTGTCAGTAACTAAATAGCGTGGATCATTTCATTTTGAAGCCCCAGCAAGATCCTCACCAACCTTGGTATTCTATCTAGCTCCTGGTATCCCTGGCCGGAGAGGCACCCTCTGACAAATATTCCAGGTCTCCATTCTTCTCAGAGTCCAGAGAGATCTGGAAAGACGGTCATTTTCCCAAACAAGAAAGAAAGAGTTGTTCTGATATCCCTAAGAAGTAAGGATATATACCGAATTCAGTTCTGATTCTAGTTGAAGAGGGATAGACCTAAGAAAGTCTCCTTGAGATTAGCGAGATCGTTTTGGTGGTAGCCCTCTTTCTGGTTTGGGAAGAAAAAAAAATCTGACTGAAAATACTTTCCTGGTCCTCCACACTAAGTTGGGACACCAATAGTTGAGAATATGATATCTTGATTCTGCTGCTCATGAGGGGTAAGGGCCCAGCAAGATCACAGGAATCAAATTGTAGACTGGAAATTGAACTCAATATTAAGAGACTGTTATAAGCTAACATCCTTACCCCAAACCAATCAACTTGGGATCTGCCTTTCCTGCCTGTGTATAAACCAGGGACCTTAGATTATCAGTCAGGCCAGGATCTCTAGATAAATGGACTCAAATCATCCATCCAGCTGATCCAAATCCAGGTACTGTGCTCATTCCCCTCACAGCAGACCACCAGGTCTAGTCCTGCACCTGAAGGACTTTCTTCTCCATCCCCCTAGTGCTAGTGAATCAGCCTATAGTTGACTTGTAATGGACTAATGTAAAATCCAGTAAGGCTAGCCAGCTAATCTGGACATGACCACCCCAAGGGTTCACAGAGTTCCCATACACTCTTTGGGGAAGCATCATGAAAAGACTTCCCAGGGCTCATCATGTCATACCCTAATTCAGCTCCGCTCCAACACGTAGATGATCTGCTATTGGCAGCAGCCAACGCTACCACCTGTTTAAGAGACACAAATGATTTGCTCCAGCTGCTCCAGACATTGGGATGGTGTGGCTCCGGGAATAAAGCTCAGCTCCGACAAACAGAGGGCTTCTATCTGGGATACAAGCTTTTCCAATGTAGAGAAACTTTCATTGCTGCCAGGAGGAAGCCATCCCCCGTATCCCTGCTCCACAAACCAAACAACAGGCATTTATTGCTGGGAATATTGCTCGGGATATTTTCAGGATATTACAGGGCCTGGATTCCTGGGTTTGCTGATATAGCCCAGCCCTTTTTATTCTGCCACAGTGCAAGCCTAGTCTTTGAAGTAGACTGAAACCAGCTTTCTGAGAACTCAAGCAGACTCTAACCCAAGCCCCAGTTTTAGCTACCAGATGTCACTAAACCATTCTACCTTTCATCCTTGAGCCTGGGGCACTGCAAAGGACATTTTGACTCAGACCCTGGAAACCAGGAAGAGGCCTGTAACACGTCTGTCCAGATGTCTGGACCCGATGGGCTCCTTCCTGTTGGCCTTGCTGTCTGCATCCCATAACTGTTATACTAGTAAATAAAGCTGGCACGCTCACCGTGGGCCAGAACCTGATTTTAACAGCTCCTTGTGCTGTGGAAATCCTGAGAGGGGCGAATGGCTGGTAAATATCAAATGCCTGCATCACTCGGTATCAGTTCTGTCTCACTTTTGCTCTTGTACAGTGTCTCAACCCTGTGACACTGATGCCTGGTAAGAACCCTGAAGTCCCATTGTGAGGGCTCATTGGACATTTCTCAGGCCAGTCATCCAACCTCCAAGACAGTCTTCTGCCTGGGGCAGAAGCTAATCTGTTTACTGATGGAAATCGTGTTGTAATTATAAATCTACTGGTCTGCCCTTTCACCTGGATACCCTGTCCCTTTAAGAGATAAACTCCACCCACCCCCATCTTCCCCTTAATGCCCAGGCAAACTGACAAGCTAATCTCATGCCTCCTTTTCCTCTCTCTCTCTCTCTCTCTCTCTCTCTCTCTCTCTCTCTCTCTCTCTCTGTCTCCCTTCCTCCCTCCCTCCTTCTCCCCCCTTCTCCTTTCTTCTGAAGAAGCAGTCTCTGCCTTTCCCTTCCCCCCTTCCTCTTTCCTCTCTTTCTCAGTCTCCCTCCCTCTCCCCCCCCCATAACCCCTTATCCTTACACCCTTTCTAATATGTTAGGAGCCAATTTCCTCCTAAAATCATTGCAGGAACCATCACCCTGGGGAGTCTGCAGAGAACTCCACACCCCTAATTGTGTTAGGAATCGTTCTATTGACAGAGCCTACCCCACACCCAAATTGGCTGTTAATGGAGAGCTATCTGTTAGCGGAACCCACCCCACATTCCAAACTATCTAGGGAACTAGGTATGTCAACTCGTGACTTCTTGGCCTACAGTGACCTGACCGAAGATAACCTCCTGCCTACGTGACCAACATGGACCACGTGACCAACGTGAACCATGCGGCAAGAGCCCAGGCCCCTGTGCCCATCCCCCAACTCCTTACCCTATATAAGTTGTACCCCATCTCTAATAAACGGAGGCTCTGACAAACTTAGCATGGCCTCCTTCCTCTTTCTTAGCCCATTTATCTTCCAGATAGTGCCTCTCTGTGACCCTGGAATAACTGAACTGCCAGACTGGTTACTAACCCTAGACTAAGTAACCAATCAAGGCAATCAACACTAATACCCACTGAATAAACTCTATACTCAAGCTCTGTCTGCATGGCTTATCTGTCTGTCTCCCACCCACCGTGGTCCCCCACATCAACAGGGGAGCCTGCTAGGGTCATGCTGCCATGAATATATAGTATTGGTTCGAGACTTGACTAGGTTCTCTTTGTGTTTCCGACCGCCCACCAGCAGGTGGGCTGAGGTACAGGGGGATTCTGGACCTGGACCACTTTCCAGCTTCCTGTTCCCTCTCCATCACTACACACACGCTGACTAAATGATAAGGTCACCATCTCGAAGTCAGCTTTCTCTGACATTCATCTCTGGTAATTCCCAAGGTTGAGGACTGGGATCTCATCTGGTTTCTCATCCTCGTTCTATAGTCCCGTGGGCCACTTGGAGTGGTCCTGGTCCTCACCCTCTGTGCTGATGAGCCTTCGGATGGCTTGACCAATCTGCTTTATCCTCTCATTATTTTAGGGATGCCTAAAATATATTTGCTGTTGGATCTCATGTCTTGTCCTTTCCTCAGCTCTGAGAAATGCCCTACATGCCCCTTAAATAACAACCTAAATTGGTCACCTAATGGCAGACCCCAATACAGGAGCTTTCTAATTTCTATCAGCCAACAAGCAGATGGAAAAGTTTCTCTCCTGCCATGCTAAACTCTGTCCTGCCGGCATCTCACTCCCGATCACTTTTCCCTCTGCTCTTCCGTGTCTGCCACAGCCACAGCTACGACTACAGGTCCCCCGGGAACTGGCCACTGCTGTGGGTCCTGGAGAAACTGGCAAAACTGGTCAGATTCGCAAGGCCATTGTTCCAGTCCCAGCCCTCTCTGCTAGTGGGCTCTGCCACCAGGCTGGCAGCACTGAGTAATTTTCCTGTCTACTTCATATATAAAAGAATGTGCAAAGCCGGGTGATGGTGGCACACACCTTTAATCCCAGCACTCCGGAGGCAGAGGCAGGCGGATCTCTGTGAGTTCAAGACCAGCCTGGTCTACAGAGCTAGTTCCAGGACAGACTCCAAAACCACAGAGAAACCCTGTCTCGGGAAAAAAAAAAAAAAAAAAGAATGCGCAAATAGTGTGGCCACATGACGGTGATTCTATTTTAAATGTATGTTCTATATGTTCTACATGTCTCTCTTGCTATTTGTTTAAAATCCCCCCCTCTCTCTAAAATCATGTGCACCATGTGACCACCACCATTGTGACTAAGACCAAGTCAGGTAACCAAGACGCCATCTTTACTGAGGTATGTCTTGCCTTGTCTCACCGTTTACTTACATCTTTGTCTCTAAATTCCTCTTACTGACTCTGTTGCATGTGTGTTTTGTGCAATGGCATGCTTTTGGTAGGGCCCACTAGAGCATCCACTCCACCCAACTCCTGTTTAATATATATTGTTAGGAATTTTTTCTCTGGCATGCAAAAATCCCAATCAAGCCAAATGACAACGAGCCAAATTAAAGAATATCCAGGTTTAATGGGATATCTGCACTCTCGGGAGGCCCCGAGGGAAACCAGGAAGCTGCAAACATGACCACTGTGGGGAGGTGGAGGCGGGGGAGAGGGGGGCATGGAGACTTTCCTGGGAGCAGTTTAAATAGAGGTCAATGTTTGGTGGGCACAAGGGCGGAGCCTCCAAAGATGGAGGCCCGAGACTGGGACTCACATATACATGTGTGTGTGCATGCTTGTGACTTTTGATATAACGTTATGTGTGAACATAAGTTAGCTTTAACTCCGTGTATGTAAATGTGTATAAAACTTAAATTTAACTGTGTATATTTGTACATTTCTTCACTATTCTCGGTTTAATGTTAAGCTTCTATTGCAAACAATTTTTTCTTCTTTGTCTTTCACAACTATAGATCTCACCTGTTAGTTAAAAACAGTACAGTCAAGCTTGGACCCAGCTCTCCAGGCAGAGACGATACTGTAGTTATAACTTATATAAACAGTCCTCAAGTGCTCAGAGATCTGGGGGGAATATGGCATTTAAATGTTTAATTATTAAAAGACTTTTCATAGCAGAGACAAGTTGGCTCCTAGCAGCAGCACCCCTTTTCCTCCAAAGAAGACAGAAGACAGATGGGCACAGAACAACGTCCATCCACAATTAGCTTCATCAAGTGAACGTGCTAACCATTGGGCAGAACTGCCTTTCATCTAAACTCCCGAAGGTCTCATGACAGTGGACAGAATGGACTGGAATGGATGACCTAGATGCTCAAGGCAAGGTAGGCTTGTCTTCCTACAGGATCTTCTGAAGGCTGGCAGGCCCTGTGCTATCAACAGAAGACAAATACAGCCATGAAAGACTCTATCCTCAATGACCATGTAGGACCCTGAGGAGTAGCTCTAGGGAGCCAATCAAGTAAGTTCTCTGTTGTTTCCTAAATCAATAACTCAAGTAAAATTTTACCCTTCTCAAAGATCTCTGATGCAGTTTGACAGCTGAGAGGTTTTGTCAGTTTAAAAAGGGCAACCTCACAGATTTCAGTATAACCTCTTATCATGTCTAATAAAAGATGTTTTAAGATATACAAATGCAGGACTGGAGAAATGGCTCAGTGGTTAAGAGCATTGCCTGCTCTTCCAAAGGTCCTGAGTTCAATTCCCGGTCAACCACATGGTGGCTCACAACCACCTGTAATGAGGTCTGGTGCCCTCTTCTGGCCTGCAGATATATACACAGACAGTATATTGTATGCATAATAAATAAATAAAATATTTTTTAAAAAAAGATATACAAATGCTCCCAGAGCCCGCTGCCACTGCCTGCCACCACATGGCCTGCCGCCACCATTTGGGACCTACAGCATTTCTGCTGCCTACTGCCACCAGGGATCTTGGAGCATTTTTTTAAAAAAGATTAACAACAGAAAAGCCCAAAGGTCAGATGTCCCAAGCCACCTTTTCGGAGTGACTTCTGCATTGATCCTAGCCGTGGCGGGTTTGTACATCCAAGGTAGAGGCTTAAGCGTTAGAAATATTAGATAGGAAGAACAGAGATAAGAAGGAAATACAGAGACATAAGATAGTATCCGAAGGCAACTCAGTGCCTCTTGTATACTGAGTTCACCTGCGTTTATCTTCTAGACACTTTTATATCCCAGTACAAAAGGGGGAAAGAAGACAGAAGACTGCCTTAGCACGACACAGAGGACAACCAGAACAGTCATTTGCTCCAATACTTGAGGCATCAAGCCATTAATTCTTGAGAAAAGTATTTGATGTTTGGGTCAGCGAAAACGCCCTAGAATAAGTATCCTGTAGGCAGCCACTCCCTAATTCAAACTTCCCATTTCAAAGGAAGAAGCTGAAGTATGCTTGAATTCTTTGACCTTTGGTCAGGGTGGAGCGGATCTACCTCTATGGGCCATCTTAATGTCCAAAACACCAAGTAACCACACCCTAGGTCAGGGTCTGTAGCCACACTTACTGTCAATATATTTGAGAAAGCAAAATAGACTCAAACTCCCCGACCTTCAGACAAGATGGAATAGGCTCACATTTTTCATTCTCCACAGGCAGAGCTGATGGCTCTCACTCAAGTCCTACACCGGGAAAAGAACAAATGAGTGAACATTTATACAGAAGAAACAGGTATGTTTTGGCTGCCCTTCATGTGCAGGCCATGATTTATAAGGACACCTATTGATTGCTTAAGAAAAAAAAAAAAGACTGTTAAAAAAACAAAGAGGAAATTCTTGCTCTTCTTGAAGTTGTCTGGCTCACTAAGGAGATGACCGGAGATGCAATGATTACCAAACAACTAACACACTTGAAACCCAAGGAAATTGGAGGGCAGATCAGGCAGCCAGCCTGACATGGAACAGCGATGCCTGTGGAGCTGCTCTCTGTCTTGCCCATTGCTTTTCCCAATCTGCAGCTCCCTCTCAAAACCACCTACTCCCAGAAAGAAGAAGACAAGCTCCAAGGATGTAAAACAGGATCCAGCTGGATAGTGGATCTGGCCAGACTCAAAAATTATCCTCCCTGTGGCCCTTGAATGCCTTTTGGTGCATCAACTGTACCCAGTGGGCACTACCAGGCTGACTGAGTTATCTTCCAGATATCATATTTTACATCTCTGAATGATGGCAACCCAGGCAGCTTCTCACTGTCTCTCCTGCACGCAGGTCAATCCAAGGCAAGGGGCAAAAGAAGTCCCCACTGGTCACATGAGGGTCATTAGCCTCTGGTGAGAAATAGAAAGTCGATTTCACACAAATTGAGCATCCCTACACTGGGTATAAGAATATGTTAATGTTTGTGGATGCCTTCTGAACATGCTGGCTTTTTGTATGAACTTGACACAAGCTAGAGTCATCAGAGAGGAAGCAGCCTCACTTGATGAAATGCTTCCTTGAGATCCAACTGTAAGACATTTTCTCAGTAAGTGACCAATGGGGGAGGGCCCAGCCCAAGGTGAATGGTGCCATCCCTGAACTGGTGGTCCTGGGTGCTATAAGAAAGCATGACTGACACTAGAGAAATTCCCAGGAATCCACAAGGATGACCCCAGGTAAGATCCGAAACAATAGAGAAGAGGGTACCCAAACTGGCCTTGCCCTGTAGTCAGATTGATGACTATCTTAAATGTTGCCATAGAACTTTCATCCAGCAACTGGTGGAAACAGAAGCAGAGACCCACAGTGGAGCACTGGGTTGAACTCCCAAGTCCAGTTGAAGAACTGGAAGACTCAGAATATGAGCAAAGATGTCAAAACCATGATGGGGACACCCACTGAAGCAGTTTACCTGAGCTAATGAGAGCTCACCAACTCCAGCCAGATAGGGAGAAACTACCACAGGACCAAACTAGACCCTTTGAATGTGGGTGACAGCTGTATGGCTGAGGCAGACTGCGAAGCCATTGGCAGGAACACCAGGATTTATCCCTACTGCTAGTACTTGCTTTTTGGACCCATTCTTTTTGGATGGATATCTTGATCAGCCTAGATATAGTAGGGAGAGCCTTGGACATTCCCCAAAGAAATGTGCCTTACCCTCTCTGAGGAGTGGATGGGGAGGTGGAGGGAAGGGGAGGAGTGGAGGGAGTGGGAACTGGGATTGGTATGTAAAATGGAAAAAGATAGATTGTTTTCTTTAAAAAAAATAAAATAGAAAGAAAGGTTGAGCAAACCATTAAGCAGCACTTCTTCATGACCTCTGCATCAGTTTCTGTGTCAAGAATCCTGTTTTGTTAGAGTTCCTGTCCTGACTTCCTTAATTGATGAACAACAATATGGAAGAGAAAGTTTTAAAAAAATCCTTTTCTCCCCAACTTGCTTTTTGGTCATGGTGTTTTGCCACACCAATAGAAACCCTAAGACTCCTTCTTGGGATTGATAGAAGCCTCTGCTACCTGAAGAGAGACTGCTCTGCTCTAAGAAGTCAAGACTCTTCTACATGAAACTGTCCCTAGGTTTGGGTTGTCTCTGCCAGATGGATGAGATATTAGACCAGCCTTTATGTTGTCCATAGCTCAAATGGTCAGTCAGGCCTTAAATATTAACTCCACTGCAACTACTCTGGACAGATCGAGCTATTAAATCACCCTCGAAATTTATTTTGGAAATTGTTGAAAACTGGCCCTTACAAAATGGGATTCACCCCTATGAAATTATGTTTATAAATTCATCTGTCTTATTGCCCCATTTGAGAGACACTATTATTGGGATTACTTATAACAGTCTCTTAAAGTATCCCCAGTGAGATGGTTTGAATGTAATTGGCCCCATAAGCTAGTAGGGAGTGGAACTATTAGGAGGCATGGCTTTGTTGGAGTATGTAAGGCCTTATTGGAGGAAGTGTGTCTCTGGGAGGCAGGCTTTGAGGTCTCCTATGCTCAAGCTATACCCAGTGTCTCAGACTACTTCCTGTTGCCTTCAAGTCAAAATTATGAGACTCTCAGCTACTTCTTCAGCACTATGTCTGCCTGCATGCCACCATGTCACACCATGATGATAATGGACTGAACCTCTGAAAATGTAAACCACCCCAATTAAATGTTTTTCCTTTATTAGAGTTGCTGTGGTCATGGCATCTCCTCACAGCAATAGAAATCCTAGTTTTATAGTTTCTACCTCAGTCTCTCCAATAGGTCCAGAATGCAGTTCATTCTATAGTTAAAGACTCTCATCTAGTTCCCTCCTTGGTGTCTCTTCATTCAATCTACCCTGGGGACCAAGAGCACATCAAGAAAGATTTTTCTTTTAGAAAGAGGGATACCTGCCTGGAAAGGACCTACCACTGTCGTCCTGACAATGCAGACTATAGTCAAGACTGACAGGATTCCCAACTGGATCCATCATTCCCAAGTCAAGCCTTTTCCAGACCACGGTAGGAAATGGACCATCTCATCTGCATGAGATCCACTCAGACTAAGACTCTGTAGCAAATAGAACTCTTACCTGGTTAGATATCCTCACTTAATATGGCTAAACTATCTGCTTACTCCCTTACTTTCACCTCCTTCCCACAGAGACTAACTGGACCAAAGGACAAAATAAGCCCCATGCTAAAATTGATCTCATGAAACTTAAACCTTCCCATCATCACAAATGGAAGCTAATTTCTGATAGGTTTGTGGGAAATGCCTTCATCCTACAGGACTATAGGAGCATTAATGAAACCAGCTTTTATGTATGTTCCAGTAACCAGGAAGATGATTTAAAAAAAAAAAAAAGGTCCCAGATAAAATGTCACACTGTAACCAAAGAGGAGAAATACTTCTGTACCAAATGGATATATGTGTAAACATTGCCAACTATTCAGGGGGCCCAAACAACACCATCTTTCCGTCTATATTGAAGGGAACTACAAGAGATTGCTCCAGCCCTACCCCTGTGACTAGTAATCCTGTGCACCTACAAGTAAACAGCCCCCTACATTTTGCTTGGGTTGTTGGATCCACATGGGGAATAATACTATATTTAACTAGATGTGATGTGGGGAGGAGGCAGGAAGGTCTGTTTATCATCCAAAATGACTGAATTGATCTTCTCTGCCTTATTAGCCATTTAGCCCAGTTGGATAAACCTTTGATTGCCTTTGCTTATCCTCCTCCTAGTCTCAGTAAATGGGAACCCAAAGCTCCCCAAGGCTGCTGGAAGGTATTTACCAACCCCTGGGGCTATGTTAATTGACTCCCCTCCTAAGGAGGTCCCTGCTACACCAGACCTTTTTATTATGCCTCAGGGAATGCTTCTCCTCCCAAATCACACCTAGCTTGAGCTGACTCACGACTGCTGGACCTGGTAAAAAGGCAGGTGAACTTAATATGTGGAGTTAGGAGCAGAACGTCCAACAGCTACGTCCTCCCACCTGTCTGCTTGTCCAGTCCCAGAACCACTATTACCTTTGGAGATAGTGGCTGGAAATGCCTCCTGGCTTATCACTGCAAATTACCCCCTTGCTAATTACCGTTTTCTGCCTCTTGTAACATTAATCTCCTAGTTTCTCTCAACTCAGAAGTTTATTGCACTCCTGCAGAAATTTGTTCTGCCTATACCACCAGTGTTGTGTATAACTGTACATATATTTCCCCAACTGTATTTTTATTCAGAACCAGAAGGGGTCCACTTCTTATTCCCCTTCTGGCTGTCCCAGTGGTGGTACAGGAGGGCTTCCCCTCTCCTCATTCCAGTGATAGTTAGAATAGGTTGGCAGGAGCTGCTGCCCTGAGTACTGTAGTTCTAATCAGAGAAATGGGCCTACAACAGACAAGTCATCAGATAGATGTAGACATTAGACACTTCGGTTCTCAAGGAGTCCTCCAAAACACAGCAAGTCTTAGACTTAGTTTGCACATCCAAGGGAGGGTATCCTGTGATGATGGGAGAGACTTGTTGCTTTGTCTCGTTAATTCCAAAGGCAGGAGGAGAAAGGCCACTGACCCAAATCATCATGCCCAAATTAGCAATTAATTAAAGCAAAGTTTTTTTTAATGACCTATTTATTATGGACACAGTGTTCTGCCTGTATGAATGCCTGAAGGCCTGAAGAGGGCACCAAATCTCATGATAGGTGGTTGTGAGCCACCATGTGATTGCTGGGAATTGAACTTAGGACTTCTGGAAGAGGAACCAGTGCTCTTAACCTCTGAGCCATAAGAGCATGTCTCCAGCTTTCCCTAGTTTTTTTTTTTTAAAAAAAGATAGACTTTTTTATTCATGTATATTTTTATTCATGTACCCTAGGGTAGAATTAGAGAGGTCGGCATTGGCTGTGAAGAAGATACGGGTTTTACAGAGTTCAGAGGTAGAGGGGACCCAAATGGAGTGTGTGTGTGGGGGGGGGGGGAATAGGTAGGGTTACAGGAGCAGGACACAATAGGTGGTCAGAACAAGGTGGTCACAGCAGATAGTCATAACAAGGTAGTTAGTTGTAGGTGGTCATATCACCTTTTGAAACAAAGACATGATTGCCATTCCTGGAACAGTACAGAATCATTTGGAGTGAAGGCTACAGGTGGGCATAGCCAAATCCAAACAGGTTTAATCATAAACAGAAAAGACTTTGCTATAAGATGGCTTTTATCTGGGCAGTGGTGACATAAACCTTTGATCCCAGCCCTTGGGAGGTAGAGGCCAGCCTGGTCTACAGAGTGAGTTCCAAGACAGTGAGGACTGTTCCACAGAGGAACTCTGTCTCAAGAAACAACAAACAAAAATAGTTGAGAAATGCTACTTTCCACTACAGTGAACGAACAACTGGTGGAGAGATGCGAAAGACAGAGGAGTGAAGTGATTTTTTTCTTTCTTTTATGAGGGAGGCTACAAGGATGGAGGGCAAACATGGAGGGACCGGGGAATGAGAGGGATTGGTGTGCAGGATGTGAAATTCCCAAAGAATTGACAAAAAATTATTATTATTCTTTTCTAAAAGATGGCTTTAAAGCCTAAGTAGGCAGCAGGCTGGTTCTTTGGTTTTAATCAGCATGGTTGTGGGTAACTATCTTGCATGGAAGATAACATCTGCAGAGACTTTTTCCTGGAAACCCCTCTACTCTGGAAACTCTAGGACTGTCCAATTAGGCAGATCTTTATCTGATTGAACTGCTTCAGGGGGATGACTGGATGAGGTATGTGTCTGTCCCAGGAGCCTTTCTCCCCAGAGGTACACAACAGCACAGAGTCAGAGGAGCCTGGAGCACAGCAGCAGCTGGAAATGCTGACTTTTAACTCACAGAAGAGAATCTGCTTGCCAAGCCCTGTGATGCTCTGATCTCCATGAGGAAGGAGAGGTGGGGTGGGTGTCTTTCCTGTCACCTGGGAGGACAGAACATCTCTGAGAAGGTGGCTCTGCCTTCTTCCAAAGCTGTGTAAGCTCCTCCCGATTTTCAGAGAATGTTTTTCGCCCTAAATAACATCTTAACCCTCCTTCTGAGTTTAAACTCTTGCCCTCCTATTTTTCTACACTAGGGTGTGTAGTTGGGCATGGTAACACACACCTTTAATTCCAGTAGGCTGCAAGGACAGCCTGCTACACGCTACAGAGAAATCCTGTCTTGAAAAAGAGAGAGAGAGAGAGAGAGAGAGAGAGAGAGAGAGAGAGAGAGAGAGAGAGAGAGAGAGTTAGTTCCAGGATAGCCAGGACTACACAGAGAAACCCTGTCTCATAAAATGGAGAAAAAAAATTGTCTTGTCTTTTTCCCTCCCCACTTTATATCATGGTCCTTTCTATACAGGAAAACAAAATGCTACACAGAAAAAAGAAAAAAGCCAGGCACTCATAATCTCAGTGCTAGACAGGCAGGGACAGGTGACTCCTTGAGGCTGGTTGGCCAGGAGCCTCACTCAGTTAGCAAGCTGTGAGCCAGTGAGAGACAGTCTCAAAAAAAAGGTGAACGGCTCCTGAAGAACAAACATACACATGAATCACTAACATGAGTGAGACCCTGGGTTAAATCCGCAGAATTTCAATAATGATGATGATCATGATGATGTGGATGATGATGATGATAATAATAATAATAATAATAATCACACAGAAATAAATTTGATTTGATGCACACATAAGTAAAATATTTCATCTGACAGTAATTGCTAACTGTGCTATATTCAGATACATGGTTTTCTACTTCATTTTTTTTACTTAAGCAAAAACATTGCTCTTTGCTGCGAAACAGTGTGTGCACAGCCCACTAACTAGGGTGTGCTTCCAGCCAGCACTAACTCCTCGAAGGCCGCATGGAGCTTTCAGCTCTAGTTCATTTTTGTAAGGAAGGGAAAGCAGCCTGGGTTATTTTAAGAGCTCTTCTCCCTTCCTCCCCAGCCTGTCTGCTCTTTGGAATCTGTCCAAAGCAACCCAGACAGATACTGCCAGAGGCCCAGGGGCAGGCTATCCAACACCACCCTCTAGCTCTCCTTGTCTGACCATACAAGGAAGTCCAGGCCACTCGAGGGTGATTAAGCCACAGATGCAGGCAAAGAGAGGTCTAGTAGCAGAAACTGGCCTATTCCTGGCAACCATCATACCAAGGTGGTTTTGAAAGTGTCCTGTTAAGAACCAAGGTCTCCACTAATATTTTAACTCACTGAAAAGAGCGGTTAGCTTTTGAGGTTGGAAGAGCAGAAGTGGACATGCATGATGACACCATCTAAAGTCTCCTTCCTGAAGAATTAGAGCAGGTGTCTGCTCTAGCCATCTTTGATTTCGAACTCAAGCCTCTGCGTTGTTCTAGCTGGACATTTGCAGGTGCTTGCTGTCTGCTTTCTGTCTGCTCTGCTCTCTCCCCCGTACTCTCTCTACCTCTTCCCTCCACCTACTAAGCACTAGTTCTCTCTGTCTGTCTGTCTGTCTGTCTGTCTGTCTGTCTGTCTCTCTCTCTCTCTCTCTCTC
Source organism: Microtus ochrogaster (assembly GCF_000317375.1). Classification (NCBI taxonomy): domain Eukaryota; kingdom Metazoa; phylum Chordata; class Mammalia; order Rodentia; family Cricetidae; genus Microtus; species Microtus ochrogaster. The sequence goes on along the minus strand of NW_004949100.1, from coordinate 16,062,259 downwards.
TGTCTCTGTCTCTCTCTCTCCCTTCCCCCCTCCTTTCCTCCCTCCATCCCTCCCTCCCCCTCTCCCTCTGCTCCCTGTTTCTCTCTCCTTGTTCCTTCCCAGATTGATTCCTGGTACAACACAACTGGACCTTCTTCCCACACATATTCTGCTTTCTGTAATTGCCTTGACAGGTTACCTCGTCTAGGGTTAGTAACCGTCTGGCAGTTCAGTTATTCCAGGGTCCCGGAGAGGCACTATCTGTAA
>NW_004949100.1:16059528-16061503 GCF_000317375.1 Microtus ochrogaster | reverse complement strand
GTGTATGTCTGCAGGCCAGAAGAGGGCACCAGACCTCATTACAGATGGTTGTGAGCCACCATGTGGTTGCTGGGAATTGAACTTAGGACCTTTGGAAGAGCAGGCAATGCTCTTAACCACTGAGCCATCTCTCCAGCCCCCATATTCTGCTTTCTTTAGCTTTCAAGAACAAGATCTTCATTTTGAATTCTTTTTCTGTTTGTTTGTTTGTTTGGTTGGTTGGTTGGTGGCTGGTTAGTGTTTTGTTTTGTTTTTTGTTTTGTTTTTGAAGACAGCGTTTCATTTTGTAGCCCTGGCTGTCCTGGAACTCACTCTGTAGACCAGGCTAGCCTTACACTCACAGAGATCCACTTGTCTCTGCTCCTAAGCGTCAGGATTAAAGGCGTGTACTGCCCAGTTCATCTTTTGAATTTTTATCCATCCTTTCAGGTTACCATTTCCAGGAAACTAGCTTAGTCCCCTGGGGCTCAGTTGGTTCCCTCCAATACACTTCCATTTAACCTGATCACATCTACTGTCTGTCACTGCTCCTTCACACTAGGCACATTTAGGATTGAACTGAGTCTAACGACTGCTGCATATAAAGATGCTGTATTAAAGATACAAGAATCAATTTCAAGAAAGAAAGTCAAAACCTTGGCAACAATTTGAAATCTTAAAAACATCCATTTTTTTTTTTTTTTTTTTTTTTTTTTTTTTTTTTTGGCAATTTAGGCTAGTGCATGACTTAGAGCTGTGGTCACTAACGAGGAGAGCAAGCTAATAATGGAAAGTAGTTCCATGCTGAAGATCCCATTCCTGGAAGCAAGGTATACAGATAAGTTTTATCAAGCTCCTAATGTGTGCACACACATACACACACACACACACACACACACACACACACACACACACTTCCGGGTATTCATAACAATCGTGTGACATTTAAAGGACAGTACAGGGTCCAGACACAGGTAATCTTGAAGAGCTAAGATGAATAGCTAGAAATAAGAAAGTAAAGCCAGTGAAGACAAATTACTTTTGATCAAGAATCTCAAAAATTCATAAACACTATCTGGAGCTAGGTTCCTCAGGAAGAGTTCCAGAAGTTTTCATAGACAGAGAGGTGAGGGCCCAGAACTCCGAAAATTGAAATCGTTTCCAGAATGACACTAGGATTTGGCTTCAAAGGCACGAAAACAAGCTCTCCCGTAAATGTTGCTTTTCAAAATGGAGAGTAAGAAATAGACCAGGCAAGGAGCGTCTGGTTCCACAGGAGGAGCAGCCCTAACCCAGCAATGGTGGCATACCCTTTAATCCCAGCAATCGGGGCAGAGGCAGGAGGAGCTCTGTGAGTTCAAGGACAGCTTGGTCTACAAAGCAAGATCCGGGACAGCGAAGACTACACAGAGAAACCCTGTCTGGAAAAACAAGCTAACTAAAACCAGCCAAGGCTTCCCCAGCTTCTAATGAACAGTTCAAGACAATTAATTGTCCCTGGTTCCTCTGACAACTTCTCCTCCTATTTGCTTTGCTATTTCTTCTTCTATTCTCCCTCCCTTCTCCCTGTCCCTTTCTCTCTTTCTCTCCTTTTTTCTTCTTCTCTTCCCTCTCTGTCCCCATCCCACCCCCAGACACTTTGGCAGGAAAAATCTCCCATCTTCATCCAGTAGCCACTGCCCTGAGTCCACACATCCCAGTCTCAGAAAAAAGAAAAAGAGCCGGGTGGTGGTGGCGCACGCCTTTAATCCCAGCACTTGGGAAGCAGAGGCAGGCAGATCTCTGTGAGTTCGAGGCCAGCTTGATCTACAAGAGCTAGTTCTAGGATAGGCTCTAAAACTACAGCGAAACCCTGTCTCGACAAACCAAAAATAAAAAAAGAAGTCATAAAATCCATTAACCAAAAAGTGGGATGTTAGCAGTTTCAAGATCCAAGATCCTATCCTTCACCCTTTCCTCCCTCCCTCCCTCCCTCCCTCCCTCCCTCCTTCCCTCC
>NW_004949100.1:16053312-16059428 GCF_000317375.1 Microtus ochrogaster | reverse complement strand
CTCCCTCCTTCCCTCCCTCCCTCCTTCTCTCCCTCCCACACTCTTTTCCTTTCTTTCTTCCTTCCTTTCTTTCTCTTTCTTTTCTTCCTTTCTTCCTTCCTTCCTTTCTTTCTTTCTTTCTTTCTTTCTTCCTCCCCCCTCTTTCCCTTCTTCCTTTCCTTCAGTTCTGGGCTTCTGGAAATTCAAACACACACAGGATGCTTATAGATGCTTTTCTGTGAGCAAACATAAATATTCTGTTTGCTCTGCCTTTCCACTTCATTGATCAATAATATATATATTCATCAATTCATCAATAATATATATGCATATACATATATGTGTGTGTGTGTGTGTGTGTGTGGCCCTTACAGATTGGGGGGGGGGGCAGTGTATGACTTCAAAACATTTTTTACAAAGTTTAAAAGAATGTTCTTCCAATTGAGTCAAAATGTTGAAGCCAAAGCAGAAGCAGCCCCAGCCAGGAAGCTGAGTCTCGGCAGCCCTAAGCTGGACACCACAGGCAAGTAGAACAAGGCCTTCTCAGATAGCCAGAGCAGTGCTTCAGCCACAGCACTTGAAGAATGAATGTGTCTGAGCCAGATTCAGAGGCCAAGTGAGGAAATAAGACAAAAGGAAAGGAGGTTCTGGCCTGGCTCAGGAACCAGTGTGAGGGCCCAGGAAAGGAGTGAGGCCCTGAACCTCAGCGACTCTTGTCACAGGAGAGTGTGACAGCCAGGAGCCAGCAGTTGCACATCCATGCTAGTGCTATCCAGGGACATCTCTGCCAAGATCAGTACCACTGTGAACGGAAACCCCTTGTTCTTGATCTGTCTGGCTGTTGCTGGTGTATGGAAGTTATTCATTAGTTTGAATACTGGCACTTCCTGGATTTCATTAATTTAGCAGTGTTTCAAATTACCTTAGTGCTTCCAAAAAACTAATCAAATTGTGCCTAGAATTCTTATCCAGATTAATCGGTACACTTCTTCATTCTGTTTTCTGTCCGTCTTATTGTATGTAAGTGGATCTCCGTGGATATTGGATATGAGAAAAGATGCAGGTGGAGGTGCACACATTTCCACACATTATCTCAAGCACACACACACACACACACAAACTCCAGCATGTGTACCCATATGTATGTACGCACTCATATGCATATAAATGCATACACATGGCTATGCAAGCAGAAGCATATACACATACATGTAAACTAGCACAAAGCACAAATGAAAACATATTTGTGCTGTGCACATGTAAACACACAATCATATGCACACACACATACACAAGGGCAAAGGAGTATACATGCAAACACACACATAATATACACATGTCTATTCATACATATATGCAGACACATGGGAATATTAAAACTCACACATATTTGCACAAATTCATGTGAGCACATACATATACACCATCATATACATTGAGACATACACACAAGCACATACATATTATCTGCTCAAATTCTTACTCATATATAGTCTCATGCACACACTGATGAACACACTCACATAGGGACACAACACACACACATACAAATAAGCCCAAATGCACACCCAAGCTCACTCATACTCACGAATAGGCACACATAAATCCAATCACCTACGCAAAAACATACATACACTTATAAACACACATGTACACACTTACAAATGCATGCACTTCATGTATCCACAATCACACATATGTCCAAATACATGTAACCAAATGAGTTTATAAACATGCACATACAAACTTCCATATGCACACACTTGATATAAAAAACAAAGCAAATGTGAATAGATGCACACAAGCACATCCTCACAAGCACATTCAAATAGTGTCACAGAAATTCACTGACACCTAGATAGCACACACATATTTGAATGTTTTAAAATTCAATCTCATGTGCAAATATACACAAAATACACACATATGCACACAGACAATCGCATTCATGTATATGTGAACTCTGGAAAGACTCAATTACACATTAGCACATATGCTCAAAAGCACATAAGTGCACAGCCACATGAGAATAAATGCATAAAACACTAGTCACACATGCAAATCACACACAATTATGCACATGCATGTGCAAACCTGCACATATAAGCACACACAATTATGTGGAAACTCACACGCAACCAGTCACAAATACCTGCCTGTTTGTACATATTCCATTTCATAAGCATGCACACACATTCATGTAATAAACACATTTACACAATGCACGTGCCCAAACTTGAAGCCATGCATGCATACATACACAGTCTATCACACTTTGTCACAATCACATACACAAATGTATACACACGCGTACACACATGTACAGGAAATACATACACACAAGCACACATGCACCCACCTAAGGACACTCACATTTGCACATACTCTCACGAGTATACAAGTCCATACACATATATACACATCCACACACATACCACACACACCTGTCAAATTGACAACACTGACCATCACAGCACCAAAGATAAACCACAGCTCAGGGCATTGTTTCCAAAAACCACTCCTTCTCCAGTCTTTGGCTGCACTTGAACTCAGCTTTCTCCAACCTTGGGACCCGTGAGAAATGACTATTTGCTGTTCAAACACCTGCACACAATTCAGAGATCAACAGATCTTGGGGAGCCTGACCTCTATGGATGCATGCATTTACATCATAGCTCCTGCATCTACAGCTCAGGGGACATCAAGCCTGGGGGAGGGGGGAGCTAAGAGTCAGAATACCAAGAAGTCCATTGTGGAAAAATCTCTTCTACAAATAGCTGCATGAACAAGCCTGGAACAATGGCAACATCAATGGACATTTATCATAGTTAGGGTTATTACTGCTGTGATAAAACACCATGAGCAAAAGCAAGTTGGGGAGAAAAGGGTATTTGGCTTATCCTTCCACACTTACAATTACTGAAGGAAGCCAGGGCAGGAACTCAAATAGGGCAGGAACCTGGAGGAAGGAGCTGATTCAGAGGCCATGGGTGGGTGCCGCTTCTTGGTTTGCTCTTCATTGCTTGCTCAGCCTGCTTTCTTATAGAACCCAAGACCACGGGCCTGAGGTGACACTGCTCACAGTCACTAATTAAGAAAATGCCCAACTGGCTTGCCTACAGCCCAAACTCACGGAGACATTTTCTCAATCAAGGTTCCCTCCTCTCAGAAGGCTATAGCTTGTGTCAAAACTAGCCACCACAACAAATACGCCAATGTGGAAGGGGGAATATTTCACAGTTCCACGCCTAGACAAAGAACCACAGGCAACTAATGACTATGGGTGTCGAATTAGCCTCTTCCAGGAAAGAACCCCTTATTGGTTGTCAAATGCAGTTGTCCAATGAAGAGTGGTCAACTTTGGAACCATATAAACATCATCAACAAAAATGGGCTTAGCAGATTGTATTTTCATGTGCTTGTGCGTGTGTTGTAATAGGAGTGGCGGGGCTGCGTCTCTGGCACCCAGCTGCCCCTACGGCTAGCTTTACCTGAAATAATTACACGGACACTGTATTCTTTTAATCACTGCTTGCCCATTCTCTTCTAGGCTAACTCTCGCACCTGGACTAGCCCATTTCTAATCATCTGTGTGTAGCACCCCAAGGTGCGCTTACCGGGAAGATTCTAGCCTACGTCCATCCTGGGTTGGAGCTTCATCGCGTGTGCCTCAGAGAGCAGAGCTCTCGCCTCTGCCCGCAAGAGTGGAGCATCGTGTCTCTCTGAGGCGTCTGCCCCCGAGAGCAGAGCTGTCGAGTCTGACCTCACTTCCTCTTCCGCCCAGCATTCTGCTCCTCCCACCTACGTTCTAACCTATCAGGGCAAGCAGCTTCTGTATTTAATCAACCAATGACCTTCCTCCATCATGCGTGCACAAGCAAACATACACATCTATATGTATATAACAATAATGATCAAAGAAAAGAAGCGATCAACATGAGAGTGGGGGGGGGAAGTATGGAAGGGGTTTGAGATGGAACAGCTGGGAAGGGATTGAAGGTAGGAATGGGAACAGGGACAGTGATATAGTTCTATTTTTATTAAAACCATACTTTAAGTTGTTTTAAAAATAGCTATCTGCTGTTTAAGACACTCAACCTGTGTTGTTTTGTTATAACAACCCGAGCTGACTAACACAGTCCTGTTCTCCAGAGGTAGAGAGAGGAGGCTTTGGCATCCCATATAAGGAAGCACAGGAAAAGATATAAACCGACCTCTGCATCTTGCTCTGGGCAGCCCACAGACAATGAGGCTGAAAGCTCATCCTAATACCAAAGCCCTAGGCCTTTCCTCTTCACTCATATTTTTCATACCATAGAAAATGACTTCAAACAGTGTGTATGTGTGTGTGTGGGGGGGTGCCTATAATTTCAGCACCTAAACAGGAGGGCAATAAACTCTAGGCTATCCCTGGCTGCATAAAATTACCCTTTCTCAAGAAAAAAAAACAGACAAAACAGGCAGGACAGTCATTGCATGCTTGTAACTCCAGTGCAGAGGAGGCAAAGAGGATCCCTGGGGCTCGCTGTCCATCCTGTCCAATTGAAGTGGAGAGTGAGACCCTGCCTCAAAGAACAATGTGGAGAGTGGTAGAAAAATACAAGGTCAACCTCTGATCTTCACACTTGCGTGTGTACATACATGTAAACAAGTATGTATACATGCATGGACACACAAAAGCAATGAAGAAAAAAGGAATATACAGGAGCAGTACCTGGAAGGGAAAAGCCTTGTAAACAGAAAAAACAGAATACTAAAACAAGGCACGATTCTGCCCACTCCACAGCTAGAGTCATCTGTCATCTTCATGACTCCACCCACCCCCTACAGGAAGCCAGGCCAACAGGCAGCTGCAGACCCCACCTCTGCAGAGCTGGCTTCCATTCCCCAGTGCATCTGCCAAGAAGATGTGCAAATTCTGAGTCATGGAGAAGAGGAGCTGGCAGTGGCACGTTGTGGCTCAGACACTGGGCAGGGAGAGTACTGCGTGAGGATACCATCCAGAAAGTCCCCTTGACACAGGAGAAGACATATCTAGGAACACTGAAGTCTGTGTAGCCAAAGGCATATTCCACAGCAGTGAACAACTTGTTAGAATAAAAGGATCCTAGGACATTGGAAGAGGATTTGTTTGTCCAAAATACATTTCTAAGTGAAGTTTGAATTAAAGAGAAGGAAGAATCTACCAGTAGACTCTGGGGTATCTTCTCATTGCACAGGTCAGGGCTCTAAACACTTTTTCGTGGGACTCACCAGGTCTGTCACTGTGTGGTCCTTTCACTAAGATGGCCCTTTCACAAAAGCAGAAGGCAGAACTGTGGGAGGAAATGGAGACAGCTAGAGGGGAGACACAAGAAATAGCAGAGGGAAAGGGACTTATTACAAACCATAGTAAAATAAGATTATAGGTCAGAGGTAGAAGGTTTGCCTAAGGTATATGAGACCCTAGGTTCAATGCCAAGCAACTTAAGCTTGATGCTATATATGTATCTCATACATAAATATCATTAAATATTTCACATATACAACATAAAAGACAATGTCAGGGCTTAATGAAACCCATTACTTACATGCCATGACTGAAAAATATAATAGAAAAAAAACCCAGGGATTAAAGTGCAGCTCAGTTGGTAGAGTGCTTATCTAGAATGCCTGAAGCCCTGGATTCAATTCCCAACATGACATAAACTAGATGTGGTGGTACATGCCTATAATCCCTGCACTTGGCGGGGTATAAGGGAGGGGTGGAGACAGAAGGACCTGGCATTTAAGGTTATTCTCCATTATGCAAAATTCTTTGTCTGAAAAAAGCATGTCCCCTCTCTGTGTAGCTACAGGACAACAGGACCTTGCCTCATCTGTGTAACTTGACAAGATGCTAGTGGTGGTGCTGCTGGTGGTGCTGCTGGTGGTGCTGCTGGTGGTGCTGCTGGTGTGGTGGCGGTGATGATTTTAGTGATGCTGAAGAACTAAAGTAAAAATTAATAAAATTTATCTGGGTAGTAGTGCTGTACCCCTTTAATCCCAGCACTCAGGAGGCAGAGGCAGGTGGGTTTAAGGCCAACCTGGTTTACAAGAGCTAGTTCCAGGACAGACTCCAAAGCTACAGAGTAAACCCTGTCTCAAAAAAAAAAAAA